>NC_056764.1:13965000-14265000 GCF_018687715.1 Carya illinoinensis | reverse complement strand
ATATTTAAGTTTAGGACAAAATTTACATGAGGAATGTAAATTTTGGAAACTTTTGGAGTTATTATGCAAAATCCTTAAGTTATGGGTAAAACGGTCATTTTCCCACATGTAGAGAGTAAAATGAAACTTTTACTCTTTAAGTTAGTATTTTCCATATTTCAAATTATTAGTGATTTAGTTCTAACTTTTAGAATCATTAATTACAGTTTCTCGTGATCGCACTTGAAATTTTATAAGAAACGCGGAGATCGAGGTAAGTTAGCTTTTAACTTACTAGCAGTCTACTGTGTATGTGTGCTAAGTAAAAGAATTACAGTGTATGTATGTATGTTATCATATGTGTCATGCCATGCCAAGTTATCATGTAATTGTCTATTATACAGAATTTATTCTGTCATCAATTTTTATCTGTTACACAATATATTCTGTCATGTATTACTATACATTACAAATATGTCATGTTAAATATGTTGTCTGTTATATGTTATGCCATGTTACGAAATGTTACTATCTCAAGTTGGTTATGTATTTAACTACAATTGTGATGCGTAAAATACATGGGGCCACAACAACTGTGGAGTATGTATTTTTCATGTTAAGTCAAGTTTATGTAGAATACATGGGGCCACAACAACTGTGGAGTATGTATTTAACTGCATAGTGATGTGTAGAATACATGGGGCCACAACAACTGTGGAGTATGTATTTACACGTAGAATATATGGGGCCACAACAACTGTGGAGTATGTATTTTTCATGTTAAGTCAAGTTTGTGTAGAATACATAGGGCCACAACAACTGTGGAGTATGTATTTACACGTAGAATACATGGGGCCACAACAACTGTGGAGTATGTATTTTTCATGTTAATTCAAGTTTCAAAGCAAGTTCATGCTAAGTCAAGTTTCAGATCAAGTTCATGTCAAGTCAAGTTCAGTTCATGTTTCAATTTAAGTTATGTCAATTATACTATGTTGTACTCCAAGTTATGCTTTAATTACTTATGAATTTGATTATGCATTTATGCTTTTACTGTCATCCATGCATCATTAGCTTGTGTGGAAGTTTTTTTGTTAACTTACTGAGATTTGTAATCAAATCTCACTTTGGTAGTCCCAACTACCATTCCCCCCGAATGGTAGATCTTGTTACAGGACCTGAAGGAGAATCAGGAGCTGATCAACTAGACACAGTTGACTAAGTAACGGTGCGACATAAATGTTGATATAGTAATTAACGTAAATTACTACTTGTACGATTGAGTTGCATCTCTACTACTTTTTGGATCATAACCATTTTGGACTAGTGTTGTGATCTTAGTTGTTCAATGGATTTTTATGTATAAAGTATGTTTTAAGCATTTGGGATATTTTTAATTTGGTGCATAGTATTGCTAAAGAAAAAAATTTATCCGCTGCGAATATTGCATATTGTTAGATGCATGTTAGAAATATTGCATCTTATATATCATGAACGGGGGCAGGTAACCTTATGTTGCATGTCTCGACGCTTCAAATGTACGTCCGATCCCAAACGGAATTTGGGGGCGTCACACTTTCCCAATTTGATCCTCATACAAAAGAATGTAATCTAGAGGTTCAAAAGATTATTCATTTGCAAAGTGTTGCAAACCAATTACCGGATGTATTTACTGACACTAAAGGTGTGGTAAAATCATATATTTCTGCTGTTAATGTTCCAGCAAGGATTGCAGTCCCTGAAGGACAAGTTGCCAAAATAGCAATAGGCGAGTTTAAGATACGCCTGAAGCGTGGACGGCCTATTGGTGCTAAGGACAAAATTCCTCGGAAGAGGAAAATACAAAATGAATTTGGTACTCCTGAAGAGTCCATACCAACACAGGTCATAAGAGTAATTGATGCTCCTGAAAAAAGTAAATCTCCTGAGAAAGAACCTCCTGAAGATGTATTTCATGAAATGTCTTCCCTTGAAGAGGGACAGGTACCTGAAAATAACGAGATCTCGATACATTTCATGAGTACAGGAGAAATTTTGAATAGAAATAAAACTGTTGTCGACAACATATTTTCATATAAAATGGCTCTTGACATTACCAGAAATAATGAAGAAATTGAGCCAAGAACTGTCGAAAAATGTCGACGTAGAGATGACTGGCCAAAATGGAAATCAGCTATTGAAGCTGAATTAAACTCGCTAGCAAAGCGAGAGGTCTTTGGACCAATTATACAAACACCAAAGGGTGTAATGCCCGTTGGATATAAATGGGTATTTATACGTAAGCGTAATGAAAGCAATGAAATTGTGCGATATAAAGCACGACTTGTTGCACAAGGTTTCCTGCAGAAACCGGGGATTGATTATGAGGAAACATACTCTCCTGTTATGGATGCAATCACATTCAGATATTTGATCAGTTTGACAGTTATAAAAAGATTGAATATGCAATTGATGGATGTGGTCACTGCATATTTATATGGATCATTAGATCATGACATATATATGAAAATCCCTGAAGGATATAAAATGCCTGAAGCTTCTAATCTGAGTATATCCAGAAGTATGTATTCTATTAAGTTTCAAAGATCTTTATATGGGTTAAAGCAATCAGGACGCATGTGGTATAAACGCCTTAGCGAATATCTATTGAAAGAATGATTTGAGAATAATCCAATATGCCCATGTGTTTTTATTAAGAAATTAGACTCCGGATTTGTTATTATTGTAGTTTATGTTGATGATCTAAATCTTGTTGGAACTCTTGAAGAGATCAGAAGAACCACTACATATTTAAAGAATGAATTTGAAATGAAGGATCTTGGCAAAACGAAATTTTGTCTCGGCCTGCAACTCTAGCATTTGCCAAATGGAATTCTCATTCATCAGTCAAATTATACAGAGAAAGTCTTGAAACACTTTTACATGGACAAAACTCATCCCCTGAGTACTCCAATGGTTGTTCGATCACTTGATGTGCAGAAGGATCCATTTCGTCCTTGTGAAGACAATGAAGAAATTCTTGATTTTGAAATACCTTATCTCAGTGCAATTGGAACCCTGATGTATTTTACAAATTGCACTCGGCCTGATATTGCATTTTCAGTTAATTTACTTGCAAGATATAGTTCCGCACCAACTCGAAGACATTGGAATGACATTAAACATATCCTTCGATACCTTCGAGGTACAGTTGATATGAGATTATTTTATCAACATAGTTCAAGTCCACAATTAGTTAGATATGCAAATGCAGGTTATCTTTCAGATCCACACAGAGGTAGATCTCAAACTGGATATGTATTTACTTATGTAAATTCTGCTATATCATGGAGATCTGTCAAACAAACACTATCTGCTACCTCTTCAAATCACTCAGAGATCATTGCAATTCATGAAGCAAGTCGAGAATGTATTTGGCTAAGATCAATGATCCAACATATTCAAGAAAAGTGTGGTCTTCCAGTGATTAATGATAGTCCAACAACTTTATACGAAGATAATGCTGCTTGTATTACTCAAATTAGAGGAGGATATATCAAAGGTGATAGAACCAAACATATTTCACCTAAATTCTTTTATACTCATGAACTTCAAGAGAAAGGTGAAATTAAAATCAAGCAGATACGATCAAGTGATAATCTGGCAGATTTATTCACAAAAGCATTACCAACTGCAACATTTAAGAAGATTGTGCAGAACATTGGAATGCGGAGACTTGAAGACCTTTTCTCATGCACTTTTCAGGGGGAGTAATGTCTTGAAGACTTATACTGATTGTACTCTTTTTCCTTCGCTAAGGTTTTTTTCCACTGGGTTTTCCTTTGCAAGGTTTTAATGAGGCAATCTTAAAGTATTTTACGGTACACATGAATATTGTACTCTTTTTCCTTCGCCATTGGTTTTTTCCCACAGAGTTTTTCCTTGGTAAGATTTTAACGAGGCATATTCATTATATGTGGTCATCCAAAGGGGGAGTGTTGTAAAATAACATTGTTGTAAAATAAATTGTATGACCACCTTGAACTAGCCATCAAATGCATAGTGCATAGTGCTAGCATAGTGAGTTGGCCGACATATGCATAGTGCATATTGCTAGCATAGTACTAGCATAGTGAGTTGGCCGACATATGCATAGTGCATAGTGCTAACATAGTACTAGCATAGTGAGTTCGCCGACATATGCATAGTGCATAGTGCTAGCATAGTGCTAACATAGTGAGCTAGCAGTCCCCTTTGTACGCCTATATATATCGTTGAATTCTTTAAGAAATTCATAAGTTTCATAACTTATCTGAGCTCTATCTCTCTCTCTCTCCTTTCGATAGTTTTATAACAATTATATTATTATTAAATAATAATTAGTATATAAATACAATAAAATGAAACTTAAAATATTTAATATAATTATCACTATTCTTTTAATCACTCTAAGGCGTCTTTTTTATAGTCTCAACTGATGATCTTTTAGTTTTGTGGCCAATTGATTAGTAAATTTTATTAAATTTATAATGAGTTGAAGAGCGTATCTGTTATGACTCTTGACAACAATGTTTCTTTTGATGAATTGTATAAATGAACCTTGATCTCTGTTTCACTCAAGCAAAGACTAGTCATATCATTCAATAAGTTTAGTTATTCTTGTCCTACGCCTTACAGGAGGTCAGACGGGTATACAGATAGTATATTAAAATCAGCCAGTGGGACATTCAAAACCAGCTCATGTTTGGTTCTTAGGTATTTGACCGGTTATCATTGCAATGGAACCTCAATTTGTGGATGCCTTCATGCCCTTACCACTAGGCACGTTGATTTTCACACACTTCTGAGTATATTATTCAGAATTATGCAACCAAAATGCGTCTGGTACATGGATATGTAGGTCGGTCACAGTTACAGAGGATGACTGCAAGACTTGCACGATGAATATTTAGCTATAAGGCTTATGGTAATTGAGTTAGCATCTCCAACAACAGCCATAAACATAACTTATAAGATTTAACAGTAGGAAAGTTCTACAAGTGGAAAATACTATTAAATTGGATAATACACGGATCATCTATGGCAGCACATTACACATGAATCCAGGGGATTCCTATCATTTTTCTTCTCCTTGAATAGATCGAGAGAATATATATATATATATATATATATATAATGCAATGAGGTATATGCCTTATGAGACACCTTTTGCTTTTTTATGGTTGGAATCCTTTCTACCTTGATAACCAGTTAAAAAGCTTATTCAATTAGAGACTTATCTGACTACTCTTATACTCCATAAAGCGAAGGCTTTGACTTTGAGGACGCCTCCGACCTCTATGTACAGGAAGCTTCTACTGCTAAACTCTTTGTCACTCCTTCACACGGGTCACCAAATGTGTTAACTGATACTCCAATGCTACAGCTCTTCGAACCAATGCAAGCCTGTTAGAGTTCAGAATTGTCAGCATAAACCATTATACATTGAATTTTAAGAGGTACACGGGATTTTATAAAGAGTGAGCAATATCCAACCTTCTGGACAATGGAAAGAGCCATCCTGCTGCTGCACTGGCCATGGCTATAGCCCCCACAAGTTCCACGAGGAGTCCCAAAACTTGCAAACTTGATTGAAGAGATGACCTGACCAGGAATCGGGCACTCCAACAATACTGTGGGCCCTAGTTTACTTCCTGATGTCAAATCTGTATTCCATGTATCTATAGGTGATGGGTGGGATTCTGACACGTGTGAGCACAAACTTCCAATCTGTCTTGTGGCAAAAGATAGCTTTGTTGGATCACCACCTATTTCCTCAAACAGTACAAGAGTGTTGCCACTTGATTGCAACCATGACCGGGGTACATGGTACCTGTGAGATCAGAGATATCAGAATCAAACTTTTCACTTTTGCACATTTGATTCTCTGTAAGGCACTTACAGTGTTTGAGATGGCTTCCCACAGTTCCTGAGGCATTTAGTTGAGCCATAAGGTCCCCGGTAATTGCAAGAGGCAGCACAGCCATCATTTGGAGAGGCATACACAGGCCAATAGCGCCCAATGCTTTGTCCATTCACCCATGCCTCACCCTTCCCCAAACCTGTAAAGTCTAGTGCAACTGGGTCACTGCCAGCGGGCTCATCAAACTTTGTCTGAATCAAGAAGTATAGCTTTTGATTAGCCTTTGACTAGAATCCACTTCAGGTGGATATGGACAATAGGACAACCAGTCAAGCAAGTCATTATGAGTTAACCAATTGTTTGCTATTCCCTTGGTCACAAAATAAGGTATGATAACCAATAATAAATAAAAAATTGATGTTACCTTGTACCAAATCAAGGGTTGGTTCTTGGGTAATGTAGATTTTGAATCCCACTGCGAAGAACTTCCACTGGGCAGACCTAATTCTTCACCTTTGAGTCCAACCTGCACTCCAATGAGAGGAACAATGAATGTTGTTGCATTTGATCCATTTGGAGAGACATGAACAGAAAATGAGATATCGTTTAGGGAGCTGTATAACTACTGATTCTGAATGAATTAATTGAGAATTCAGTTTCTTCATCGCCTAGTTGGTGGAACAACACCATTCTTTGTTTCAAGGATTCCTATCTATTGGTAACCAAAATCAGGACATGTTGTAACAGAAATAAAAATAAAAGGAAATAAAAAATGAACCTGGTATGTCCATTCTTGTGAAGAGAGGTCAACAGTGGTGCCATTTTTTATGCCTTTTAGCTTTACTGGACCAGTGATCCCCGCTCCAGTTTTGTCAAAAAAAGCTCCATAATTCTAATATAAATAAATTGATATATGCATTAAAAATAACTTAAGACTTGCTGAATTCTGAAACTTGTTCAACCAATAATAATACTCATTTAGCTTGAAAATTACTATTACAACAATAACTTCCCCTTATTTAACGAATGCAGGAAGGCTGACCTGAAGTCCCACAGTCAAACTCAGCAGATCAATTTTGTTCTTCCCAGTTACAAGTGCAATGGGGATATCCTCTGAAACCTTAGCATTGCCACTATTACCTTTTCCACTCCCTGCAAAGTTTCCAAATCTTAAAATGGTCAATAACTGGTCAAACTACAGAATATCAGAAAGGATTTCAAAGTTAGATTTTACAATGTAAATGTAATGTTTGATTTACCAACAGAGAATTGTCAATTATATAGATAGCTTTTCTAAAAGCTTCACTCTAAAAAGATGATTTTGTTCTCTCTTTTCCAGTAAAGTGACAACCAAAGATTAATAGAGAAAGAGGTTTCCTCCAAGAAAATTCTGGATTAGAAGGGAAAAAAGATAAGCCTCAAAGCTAACAATTAAGTAGTGATCAAGGGGTAGTAACCCATATCATGGGAGGAAAATTTGCACAGAATTCCATTAATATTAATGGGTGGCTTTGTGATTTCTTATGGGCACAGGCATCTCAGGTAATTCAGTCATATGGTTCTTCAAATGGCCTTTTTTTTCCTCGCTGCTCATTTTGTTTGGGTTCATAATAAATTAAAGGTAGGAGTAGTAACTCATTACCTTCTGTGTGGAATTGCCACAACATGGGCATTCTTCTTAGAGATAATGGTTAGGAGGATTTGAAAGGCATTATGGCATTAAGGTTTCCAAGGTTTAGCCAAGGCTTAGCTCAGAACCGCACCACTACTTGTCATATTTGGTTTGGATGCATGCCATTGGATGTATGTTGGCATAGGAAGGGCCACTGGATCACCCCATCTACTTTGCAAGTAGACAACTTTCTGCTTGGGAATTATACAGCCAACAAAACTTCTTTATCATGATCCAACCCACACTTACAACCCAAGATTAAGCACTCAGGTTGCTCATACCAACGTACCAAAAAGAAGGATGTGATGGCCAAACCTAAACTATTTCTCAAGAGATTGCTGTCCATATATTGATAAGGGATAAGTGTATTCTTGAGAAGAGAGGAGCCATGGTGGTCCTCCTGGGCCACCCAGATCCCACAAGAGAATATAAAGTTGGATCTACATTGGATCTCACCTAAATCGCCCCATCTATCCTCCTCAGGAGAAATTTGATTTCAAACCTTGGTTCGAACAGGAGAAGTACGCCATGCTAATGTGTTTGGATGATCCACATCTCAGGGTCCGGCGTTGATGAGCACATTGAACTATCCACGTGGCTTAGAGCCCTCACAACCTAGGCACAACGAATCAATGATGCAATTATCAGGGGCGTGCTCTACCCTATGTAATAGCCCGTTGTGGAAGTCCGTCAACAAAAAGCACCAACAAAAGCTAGATAAGGATTTATGAGCTAAGCAGAAATGGAGTGATGAAAGATTCATCCAACTCTTTTTTTGATAATATATATGTAACTGGTTTCCATGGCACAAATTAAACTTCGAGACAACACACACACACACTAGATGACCAAGAAACCTTCTGTACCTTAACCTAATGATAGACAAAGTAAGCTTTGCCTTCCTCAAAATTACAAAGGAAGGTAAGATTGAGCTTCTTCAAGACCTGTGCCCACCTCACTCTTGGAAGCATTGAAGGATGGAAAACAAGTTTCATATGGAAGCATACATCTCTAGTATTTTCATTTGATCAAATTCCCATTGCTATATAATTCCACTTACCTACAAGCTTCCCATTAGCGAATGCATGAAGTGCATGTCCAAGAGATTCCACATGAAGAACTGTTTGGGATCCATCTTCAAGGAACGGCTCATCACCTTTAATTTCAATGCTGCCAAAAGTAACCAGAATAAAATGTATTTCAATAGTGATCACATCATAATAACTGGCTGGAGAGGCAAACAATATTCCTAAGATAGAATTAAGAGACTTCTTTACCCTAATGAGTACCACAGGTAGTCACTCTTATCAGCTGTGGTATTTATTTGCTCCAATAGTCCAAGTTTCACAAATGCATCATCCTTTGAGATACCCACTGGTTCATTTATCCAACTCCAACCAGAGCCTAATGCTTCAGATGAATCGATATTGCCTTTCAGAGATTGATGACTGATGCTTGGAATCATTGCCGCAGAGTTAATCTGTCATGAAAAATTTATATCACATGATTAGTTAGAGAATAATGTTAAAACATATTGATATTGATTTTTTTTTTTTAAAGGAAACTGATAAACAACAAAAATGGTTAGTGTAGCTTTGCTTCCGCATTTTGAAGATGCTTCACATGCCTGAAACTTCCTTAGAAACAGGCTGCAATGTGGGCCATGACAACACTCTTGGTTGCAGTGCATCATAAGCAAGAGAAAAATCATTCTTCTCCCATTATTGTGCGTGGAATTAATGAAGGCATAACTTATCTATGTGATTTGCACGCATAATTGTCTCTTATGCCAAAACATATATAAAACCACTAACAAATTTCCTAAACCAAGTCTCATCTAGAGTTCCTTAGGATGGTAGTACAGTTGAATCTGTCAACTTTTCCACAAAAGAATTATGTAATTGAAGACTTCTAAAATACTAGAAACCAATGGATTTAACTTTTTTGCAAACTAATAGAAAAAAACTTCTTACAAAGATTACATGTCTTGAAATCGTTCTATAAAAGCTAGTGCTGAAAGCCATTTAAAAAAGATGCTCACTAATATCCATTGAAGAAAAATCAACATAAAATATAGAAAACTAGTATGCAAATGCTTAAAAATAATATAGATGGTTTGCTTGGGTCCACATTTCAGCTATATGCACATCTAGTTTTCCAGTGAAAGAAGTAAATCCAGAACAATCAATGGAAATTATGAACTACCAAAGAACCCAATGCAATTTGAAAATAGCAAGTAAATATCTAAGCAAACCCAGCATTTAAAAGAAGCTCGTCAACATCCTGACATAACCCATATTAATATCGTTAACAATGAAATCATTTAGGAACAATCAATTGTGCTGATACACGTAGAAGATTTTACAGATTAATACATAAATAATAAACTTCAGAAGGAAAATCCCTGGAATGGAGCTACACATCTAAGTAAGAAAAACTAATCATGATTCACGTTTTCTGGAAGAAATAGAAGGAGTCATGAGGCAAAAAGATACACTGGAAGTTCATGAATAACAAGGCATACCTTTGCGGTATTAAGAACTACATTCTTGCAGTCAGGTAAAATGCTGACAGACCATGCAGGCAAGCTATATGAATTACCATTGAAATTCACAGTTGCATCAGATTGGGTGCCCACATTGGCAAGAAAAGCAGCACACACAGATCCTGTTTTATAAACTGCGGCCTAAAACTCAAAATAAAACCATGCTAATTAAAAACTTGTTACTTATAAGAAATGAAAGATTACACCTTACGCCTCAAAACATAAACCGGTTTAAAGCATGAAGTAGAAGTGGCCTTTATAACAAATGGAATGACTGTAAATGAATAATAAAGGTACCTCT
The DNA here is from genome assembly GCF_018687715.1 of Carya illinoinensis. Classification (NCBI taxonomy): domain Eukaryota; kingdom Viridiplantae; phylum Streptophyta; class Magnoliopsida; order Fagales; family Juglandaceae; genus Carya; species Carya illinoinensis. The sequence goes on along the minus strand of NC_056764.1, from coordinate 14,254,622 downwards.
AAGTTTTGACCAAGAGAAGTAACTGTTGGATCAGTGCCCACCAATGCTTCTTCACAAAGCTTTATAGCCTTATGCACATCTTTTAAGTGGCCCCACTTAGGTTGTCTAAGAATCCCTGCACCATATATGGTAAATATGGAATTCATTAAGAAATAAGAGTTTTCCTAGTATATTATGAAACCAAGTAACTATGGGCTATTATACAACTTTTTTTTTAACATTCTAAGTGCTTGCAAGATCATCTAACCATCGCATTGACAGAAAATGTTAGTTAGACTGCATGTAAATGATGACCTGGAGAGCATCCACACACATAACTCTCACTCTTACATTCTAAACACTAGATATATGAAAGAAGAATCGATATCATACCATACTCGTCAATTGGAGCATCGTAATCATAACTTGTGGAAATGAAGGGTCCACCAGTAGTTCTGCCAAAGTTAGTCCCACCGTGGTACTGTTCAAGAGCAACCAACAAATTTAATTCAGCACTTGATATTTTTGTGTGTCACAGTTTAGGCTGGATTTTATCCTAGAAAACAAGGAGATCATTGAAAAAAAAGTATGTCAAACCATCATAAACTACCAATATAATTCTAGTACCATATAATAGTTTTGGAAAGTTCCACCAAGCTGGAAAAAGCGAGCCACAGCAAATGCGAGGTCTTCCACAGGTCTGTAGGGTACACGACCACCAAACGAGAGAAACCTAAAATTCAATACAAGTAGAAAACATCTCTGGTAAAAGAACAAAATTTTCTCCCAGCAAAAAATAAATTTAGAGCTCAAAGTTGATATATGTGATCAATTCATATCCAGGGGAACAGCTTCCTCATTCTAACTACCAGATTGTCAGGAAGTAGAAGGGCTAGCTTACCATCCACTCCAATTCTCAGTCCACATTTTTGGCTTCTTGTTAGAATTAGGTTTGAATTGGTCACAGTAAAATCCATTGCAAGTGTTAATCTGTATGTAAACGAGATTGAAAAAAAGTTATAGCAAGCCAAGTGGCTAAAATTCCCAGATTGGTATAGATAATCGGATGTAACTTGGTCAACCACACGTATAAATTTATGCTGTGTTCATGATATATTACAAGTCAGTCAATAAATTCCACGCAAGGTAAGATGACAAAAACTCACAATTGGATCAGGAGCATCGGCTTGCTGGCACATGACCCAAGGCACCCCTGTATCCAAAGACGTAGCCATGGCTGCTGCCCAATTGATGTACGATTTAGCCGCAGGCCCATATGCCCAAGCTACGTTTCCATACTCATTTTCTATCTGGCGTAAGTAAAGAAAAACAATCAACAGCCATATTGATTTCCAGAAACCAAAAGTTCAATCTGAGATCACCTAGGAATCATTGTACCGAGCAGCCCCAATTGCGTCAAATATTTGGAAAATTAACCTGAGATAAAATGATGGGTCCACCCTGAGAAGCATAAAGTTTCTCCTGCTGCATCAAGTCCACAATCTTGGCTGTGAATCGCTTCATTTCTGCCTGAAACAGAGTTTTGTAATCAAAGATTAAGGTTAAGAAAGTACCAAAACAGGATCCTGTTATTACAAAGCAGGGTGAGCTTGAGAACCTTGAAAGGCTCATTGTCAGTTCGAAACTGGATTCCAGGAATAAAATGCAACCAGAGTGGAAAACCACTGTTCAAGAATTGAAACATACAAATGATTATATAAGAAAAAAATTTAGATCATAGTAAGGATCAGCAATTATCAAGTCAGCTTCTTTCTTTCCCGCCAAAAGACATGAACAGCCATGCACTAAGATTGTATTAGAATCTTTACCCATAGTTCCATTCCGCGCATGCATAAGGTCCGATACGAAGATGAACATAAAGACCAGCATCAGCAACTGTCTTCACAAATTTCACCAAATCCTTTCTTCCCTCAAAATCATACTGCACAGTTGTCAAGTATGTCAGTTCGAAATCAAGAAATTACTAAAAAACAGTTTGTTATTTTATTTTCTTTTTTCCCTAAATATGGAAAACTCTGCAATTTGGGGAACTGTGTAACATTATCTGCTTTATTGGTTCTAACTTTTTAAGTTGTAACATAATTCTTTCCGCATTTCTTCCGATCAAAATAACGAAGCATCAAGGAATTCGCCAGCGGCAGAAACAGTCCGGCAACTAAAAATAAAATAAACGAGAGAGAAAAACCTGGTTTCGAACTGATTCGTGCAAGTTCCAGAAAACGTAAGTCTCGATCACATCCAATCCTCCATCTTTAGACTTTTGAATCAAATCCGGCCACATCTGCGACAACATTCAACAATTAGTAACAGGGAGAGAGACCGAGCTTCAGCGAGAGAGAGTCCAAGTGTGGCTGGCACCTCGGGAGTGCTACGAGGGTAATGAATGGAGCCGGAGATCAAGACCCGGCGCTTGCCGTCGATCACTAGCGCTCTGTGATCGTACGTCACATTGCCACAAAACGACGTGGAGGCCAGCAGGCCGAGCACCCAGCAGAAAACCAACAGAAACCCAGTCCCTCTCATGGCGGACGCGCGCCTTTACTCTCTTTCAAGATGGGACTTTTTTCGTCTTTAGTTTCTTATCTGTACAATTTATACACAGCTTGGGTTCTGAAACACTAGTTAATGGCTTAAAAGCAATCAAGTTTTCTTGCTTTTCTTAAACAACATTCCTTTGCTTTGCTTCAGCTGAAGCCTTGTTTACCGATGTGTTTCACATGGACGTGTTGCTTGCCCGCCTTAAATAGCATAGACTTGGAGTCAAGGGATTCGAATACAAAGCAAGGAACAGAAAGTTTAAGACGAAAAAAGATATATATCCATTATCCCATCTTTATACCGGGAAGCACACGTCACCTCCGAATAAGAGCGCGTCATCACCGTCATCCCGGCCGTCGTTTTCGTCTTCTCCTTTATCAGACACTCTCTCTGCAGAACTCAGCTCAGCCACTCCCTTGTCCGCTTTGAAGTTAGATAAACGGTAGTAATGGCATGGCTATAATTATAAAGAGTTGGGAGAAATCGTATGTGCGTGAGATCAGAGGAAGATATGTGAGGAAGTTCTGAACAGTCTAAGTAGGAGCACACGTGGAGAACAGTAAAGTAAATTCTTGTAGTTACTGGGCCTCCATTCGCTGAGGATTTCAGCTCTGTTTCATTTGATTAGTGTCCCTTTTCTGGCAGTTGGCAAACGCGCAAGGGCTCCCCTTAATATTATGAAAAATCTAGTTATAAACATAATTTTATAGTATTAATTTAATATAATTAATTAAAAAATAAATTTATTAAAAATAATATTAATTTAAATTTTAAGTATAATAGAATTCTATACGCAAGATATACAGTAAAACTCTTCTCTTCTACTGACTTATATAATTGAAATTTCTTATTTTTAAATTTTTAAGCACATCTTTTTAAAGTATAGGTTAAAAAAAATTTTAAAAATTATTATTTTATTTATTTATTAATTATTTAATATTATATCAAAATGCTTTGAGAAGACGATATCTGGTAATATAATGATTGAGAAATGATATTTATAGTCATAGTTGTGCAAGTGATGTGCAGTCGTTTTGAAAAAAATGAATTAATATGAGACCCACATGAAAAAAAAAACTAACTTTTTAATCGTGGATCCCACTTTTTTTTAAAGCGATTGTATGACATTTACAATTCTACGATTGTATATAACATTGCTCTAATAATGATTAAATAATAATAAATAGTATTCATTTAATATGTTATATATTAAAGCACCATCATTGCCTTCTTCTTCGTCCTCTTCTTTTTGGCTTCATATCATGATCGTTGGATTTTAAATGGAACAACCACATGAATTTAAAATGATTGAAAGCCCTAATTTTGTTTCTTCCTTTGGATTAAGGATTCATTTGGTTTTGACTTTCTGTACTAATTTTTGTTTTGAGTTTGGTTTTCAGTATATTTGTTATATTTTCTTAAACACTAATCACTTTAATTTTTTGATTATGCAAAATTTCTCAAAGAACTCATTGCATATTTTATAAATAAAATAGATACTTGATTCTGTATTTTGAACACAACATTGTGAGATTCGAGTCCTTGTTTAGTTTGGATATAAAAAGTGTTTTATCTCATCTCATCTTATCATTACAATTTTTCTAAATTTATATATAAAATATAATAAATAGTTCACATTTTTTAAATCTCAAAATAATAATAATATTATTATTAAAAAATAATATTCTAAAAATATTTTATTTAATTTTCAACTCTCATCTCAACTTATTATCCAAAAGATACCGAATTTGCTAGGTATGGAAATAAAGATTTTGGTTTTGGGTAATTGGAAAGGAAAATGCAACATTTGAAGTAGGGGAGAGTATCAGCCTAACCGGACTGGATAAACCGATCGGACCAAACCGAATGGATCTGGTCTAGTCCAAAATGGGAGGACTGAATTCATTCGGTTCGGTCCGTGATCCATGGATTTTTCACCCCAAACCGGATTGGACCGAATGAAAAAATTAAATATATATATTATTTATATAAATAATTGTATAAATTAATTATATATATCACAATATTACATAAGTATTATATTCTTTAATGTATAACTATATATTATATTAACATATTATAAAAGTTATAGTATAAATTATAGTATATGTATAAATTTATAATAATATTAGTATAGTTAACTTAATAGGTTAGTATTAAATCATTATAATTATATAGAGTATTATTTAATATAGTATTACCAATTTATCACTAACATATAGTATATTAGTAATACTACTAATATAGTTATTAGCTATATTATTAGCACTAAATCTATAACTATATATATTTAGATCAATGTATTATTATATTCTTTAATATATAACTATAATATATAGTATTAGTATATATTAATAATTATACAATTTATTATGTAATTCTCATTTAATAAGTTACTCGATTTTAATCTAATATTTTAAATAATTTTTTTTATAAATCAATTTTTAAAAAAAAAAGGTTAGATCAACCTACAGTTCCTAGGGATGTTCGGTCCGGAAAAATAATAGATGGAAAATTTTAGTCTATCATCGGACCGGATGGTGCTCTCCCCTAATTTGAAGTATCTTTCTCTTTGGTGTTTGACCATATATATACCAAGGTAGCCAATAACTTTTGACACTACAACAACTTAGGGAATCAGGAAGGAAATGTGGGCACTTTCGATGATGCACGACATTAAATTTCATTTATTGAAAACTTATAGGATGCGTCCATTCAAAAACCCAACTACCACCTTTAACTTTATTTATTCACTACAAATCATATTCACCATTTATTTATTTATTGAAGCAAGCAAGTAAACTTTATTAGAAAAGTAGAAAAGATGATATATAAAGAGCGGGTGAGGATCCCTACAAACACTTTAGAACAATAACAATAGTACAAAGAGGTCTTCACTTATATCCTACCAAGAGGATGCCGTCTTAAAAGATAGTAATAAGATGTTCGCAAAAAGTTTCGAACAATGAAACCACTATTGGTGATAGTTGAACCTTCACTAGAAGACATGAGAGTGGCGGATGTATTGTTATTTTATTGTCTTGAAATGATTTTTGGAGAGATCCGCAGTTCTTTTTTCGAGATCATTAGTTAGGAAAAACGATGATATAGTAAAAAACACGACATCAAGTAGACTGTTTTGCGGCCAATGATCATTTGTGTTCCTGCGCTTTTGAAATGGCGCGAGGCAGCCAAGCGCTAGTGGGGAGGAGACAAGATGGCCTAGATCTGGAAGATCTTAGCAAGATGAAGTTGCTGGTACAACGTTGAGAACAACGCGCTAAACATATTGACCCGATTCTGTTTCTTCCCAATAGATCTGCAGTTATAGGATGGGATGGTACAACGTGTGTGGGCGGATAGTAGCCAGAGAGCAATAAATCTTACCAAAACTAAACCGTAGGAAGGAGGAGAAAAAAAACACTACATTGAAAGTGTATGCACAATACAGATATGGAAATGAGAAAGAGATGAGGTAAAAGCCACAGCTCCACCCTCCTCTCCAGAAACAGTTCTCACTAAAATGAGATTTTCTAGAGAGAAGGAAGACTACCTCTCTCTCTAAAGGAAGACTATCTCTCTTCTTAAAATGCACTATCTTCACCATTTATTTACTTCAAGGGACAAATTAAATAAATTTTAACTAAAGAAAAGTATTATATTTATCTACTTTATAATAAAAATAATTTTACAATTTAATGTATTATATCAAGTTATATCAATTTATGAATTTATTTTTATAAAATTTTTTGTGGCTAAATCATTTCCGTTTACTAAATATAACCCAAGCTTGCATTGGATTTGAAACTCATGCATTTTATTTAGATAGTTTGAATAGTTTATCCATGGAAGTGGTATAAGTATAAAAACTTTCATATAATTAAGTTTATATGATATGTTGATACGTTAAATATAATTTATAATAAAAATAATTTTATAATATGACGTATTATTTTAAATCATGTTAATCTTAATTTTTAGAGATAAAATGAGATAAGATAAGTTTATATTAAAGTTGAATAAAATATTATTAAAATATATTATTTTAATATTACTTTTATATTAAAATTTAAAAAGATTAAATTATTTATTTTATTTTATATAAAAATTTAAAAAAATTATAATAATTATTTTAAAATGAGATTAGTTAAAATTTTTATTAAAATCAACAAGGCCTTAATCTGCTGGTCAGGATTCTTTTAACTTTTGTTAGTCAGTTAGATAAGACGGGTCTCACCCTTTTCTTTTTTTATTTTTCGTACCGTTAGATTCTCTTTATTTTCCTTTTATTTTTTTTTTTCGCTGCATCCCAAGAAATTTCTCCTGCAAATTACAATAAATAAGCTTTTCCAGTTGAGAGTGACCAAATAGGTAGCAGCCAACCCCCGTGACGAGTGGAGAGGCCCCCAGCCTCGGGTAGAGTTGTTTTCGCTTTCCTTTCCCTCTCTCTCTCTCTCTCTATGATGTTCCTGGTATTGAATGATTAAAATTTATTTATTATATTTTAATTATAAATTTATTATTTAATAAATATTTAGATAATGATAACAGAAAATGATGATAAGTAAATTTTTTCTTTTTTATATATAACTTTCAAATATTTTGTACCTTTTAATTTTTTTTAAGATTTTTTATTACATGACACAAAACGACATGCGTTTCCATTAATATGACACACCGTTAGGGTCACATATTATTGATGGATTATAATCATTATATAGGACATTTTTGTTCAAATGCAAATCACAATGCCTGATTTATTTAACAAATTACAGAACCCAAGATCACATGGTTGTTTATTATTATTTCTTTTTGGTTTAAACTAAGGAGTAATTGATCCCGTTGGATTCGATTTTAAGCATTTTGTATAATCGAATTAGTATTTATTGATTTTGATGATTTAAGAATCAATAACAGACTGATTAACTATCGGTATATATATTTTTGTTAGATTCGGTTCAAACTGATTTTTTAAATATGAAAATCGGTATTACATTGTTTAAAACTAGTTATAGATTGGACTTATTACAACATATCAGTTCGGTTCAATTCAACTAATTTACCGATATGATTTTACACCTCTAATTCAAATATTTACGATAATGAATTGACGTGAGTGTTTTTTTAGATTTAATAAATTGAGGTAAGTTTATATATTTTATTGCATAATATTTCTATGCAAAACCCTAATAAAACCCGTCTAAAAAAATCCAATATTGAATGACTTTGAATTTATAAAATCTTGTTAATATGCGAACGCAGATCACTATATTAATACTCTCCTGCACAATTTGGCGATACCTTAAATGGGCTGTGCGCCGACCCGACCCGAACAGAAAAGGTGATGTTCCGACCTAATCTAAAGTTGCACTGTTTCGAACGGAACTGTTCCATAACTCTTCCTTTACTCGATTAGCCATTTCGAAAATTTTTGGATCGGAATCGGTTATTCCGTTTTGTCATGAGTTATTGTCAAGTCTATCCCAATCTGTCGAAAGAACACAGAGAAAAGGCAAAGAAAGAGAAACGGTGATGAGACAGCTGATCCAAGCGACGAGATCGAAGACGTTGAGGCTGAGAGACTGAGCAAGATGAGGGGGTAAATCTAAACCCAGGTGGTGATCAAGTGGCCAGATCGGAGATGGAGCCACGGTTCAAGCCTAAAGCCGGAAGCATCTTTCCGAAGAAGAAGAAGTTGGTGTCTGGGAGACGGCGAGTCAGGGTTGAGATGGGCGAGTCGCAACTGTGAGGCTGGGAGACGGAGAGTCGCAGAGAGGGAACTGAGAGCTGGCGGCTGGGCGTACTGCATAGGGCATAGGTTTCGGAAGAAATGACGAATGAAAGCATAGAGCAGAAAATGGGGGGTTTTGCTACACAACCACCCAACACCCCAACACCCCACTTTTTTTTTTTAATTTTTATTATTTTATTTTTTATTAAATATTTAATATATAAATAATGAATAAAATAATTAAATTAATTTAAAAAGAATAAATTCAAAAAATATATTAAAAAAAATTAAAAAATTAAAAAATGGTGGGATGTTGGGGTGTTGGGAGGTTGTGTAGATTTTTTCGAAAATGGGGGGAGGGGGAAGGGGAAGGAACGGCGTCGTTTGAAGCATTAGTCGGTTAACAGGTAATTACCCGACCCGGTTTGTTCCAAACGGTTAGTAACTGGAATTACCCGATTCTGACCCGTTTCTGTTTCGGCCCGGTTAATTTGCATCGAATCGGGTCGAAATTTCAGGGTCGGGTCGGGTTGCGGCTTAATTGTTCACCCTTGACTCCTTAATAGCGATGGGAAAAGCTTGTTTGCCGCCTGGTCTTGATCGCCCTTGTTGGCTGCTGGTCATTTTTATTTTTTTTATGTAATAATTAAAGAATTGATTTTAAGTATATTAATATATTTTTTATATTTTAAAAATATATAAAAAAAATTAAAAATAAACTGGGGGCACGGACGAGAAGAGTTTGCGGCACAATAGTCCGACTCAAGTCCTGTTTAGTTACACAGATGAGATGAAATGAGATGAAATATTTTAAATTGTAATAAATAAAATATTAGTATAATATAATTTTATAATATTAATTTTGTATTAAAATTTAAAAAAATAAAATTATTTATTATATTTTATATAAAAATTTTAAAAAATTATAATAATAAATTAAAATAAATTTTTTAATTTTGTGTAACAAACACAGACCTCAGTAGCAATAGCTCGCTCGACGAAATTACGTAACACGTAACATTACGGAAACGAATCATATAATTTGCTCTATTAATGTCGCCGTTAAAACTTAATTCTATAAAGACAAACCTTTTCTCTCTTTCTACAACGCAAATATTTGGATTTAATAATATATATATATATATATATTTTTTTTTTCATACCACTTCCAAATGAAAGGATGCAAACAAACCAATTAATTAGTGGAAGTTCTGTAGTACCATCCGATCGTATGAAGGCATTTTTCTCAAGTTTTTCTTTTATGGATGAAAATTACTTTTTTTTATTTATTTATTATTATTTTGTTATAACTTATAATCAGTATCCCTTTACTAAATATATTTTAAGTAAAAAGATACTATTTTTGATGTATGAAATCATTCAATTGTTTAAAAATATAAGTAACGCTGTATGTATTTATAATTTTATTTATATTTATAAGATTTATTTTGTTAAATTTTTAAATATAAATTTTATATTTTTAATCTATTAATAATTAATATTCAGAAAAATAAATTTTTTATAATTTTTTTTTAAATACATTTATATTTTTCTAAAAATACACGACGTCTCCTAAATATGTTTAAAAAATGACAAAATTTATACAGCACCACAGCAATTGCTATGTCAATTATTGTTGCCTTTAGAGGTACGTACGGTTGATGATAAGGACGGCGTTCCTGTGTCGGGGTGTTCACATTTGAATTGACAGGCGCAATTCATCAAGCAACTAAACGCATAAAATGTTAGTGTTGGGTTTTCAAACAGAGTACGCACCAATTCACCACCGACGCCCACTAATCACTGTACCTCTTCTCAAGAAAACAGATAGGATTTCAAATATATTTATATATTTATATTATTTTTATCGATCAAATCATGATAAGCTCTGCAAGGCACGCATACAATACACCCAACTACAAGGTATCAAAGGTGCTGATTACATTGTTTTTTGTTTGGAAAAATATAATTATATGTATAATTATGTATTAATCTGTATATTAATATAATGTAATTAATTAAAAAGTAAATTTTATTAAAAATAATATTAATTTAAATTTTAAATATGAATGAATTATTATTAATATACAGATTAATATGTGACTATATTTATATATAGTAAAACTCTTTTTATTTTCTGTTTAAAGGGTTCTGATTACGTTGTTGATAACTTGAGGGATAGAGTATATATGTTTTATTTGATGGATTTAAAAGGAATTGAGAATTGAGAATTTGATCCTTACGCATGATTGTTAGGCTATTATATAAATTTTGAATGGATATGTCATATGTCTATACGTGGGTGTCTTCAATTCCCGATAAAGGTCACATTCAAACATATCGTGCTGTGCTGGGAACCCGTACAATAATGTCACAAGATCTCAACTTTTTGTTAATTTTGGGAGTCCCTAGCTTTCTGCAAGAGACTTCTTTTGCTGGCTTTAACAGGACAGACATAAAACACAAAAATATTAAAATCTTTTACAACTCTATGTTAAATTTAAGGTAGTTTTTTGTAATTAAAATTTATTTACTTATTTTAATAAATGGGAGCTTGCACAGATTGATTGTGAAATGAATTAAAAAAGAATTGCAGGTGCTGTTGTTATGCTTGTTGGGGCGCAGGACATTCCTGAAAAACTAATTTTAGTGCTAGTCAGAAGAGTGAGAATAGATAAAAATTTTGTAAATTATAATAAAATAATTTGTAAATAATAATAAGAAAGATTGAATTAAGTATTTTTTAAATTTTAGAAAATGTGAGAGAAAATGTTGAATAAAAAATATTATAAAATTAAAATATAATTAAAATATTATTTTATAATATTATTTTTGTTTAGAAATTTGAAAAAGTTAAATTATTTTTTATTTAAAGGTTTGAAAAAATTATAAGAGCTAATCTAATAATTGGTCGGACTGAACTCCACCAAAAAATAGCTCTCAAATAATCTTATGACACATAGGCTTCCCATTTACACAACATTGGAACCGCACCATAGAAAGAAACACCTCTCATACTCAGATCTCCCCCTCTCAGATTTCTTCTTCATCTACCTCCTCGGTCCACCTCTCACATTCGCAGCCCCGCAACCCATCCCAGCACAACATCAACCTCTTGGAACCTTCGTTGGCAAGCTCCCTATCAACTTTCACAGCCCGACAATTTGTATTTCTAAATGTTTCTTCTTCAATGTGATTGGTTTTAGTCATTCAGGTCATTCTTCCACGAGAAAAGCATCATGCTTGGTAGTCTAATTGGAGTTTCTAACATTTTAGAGTTTTCATGAAGATCAATGAGGGGAAGAGTAGCAGAAATCGTGAGAGACAGAAACAATAACGTACAGAAAGAATCTGCACAGCGCAACCTCCATTAATATTGTACCTTGTGATTTCTCATCCACCCTCCCCATTTCTGATGCAAACTCACTATTTGTTAGTGGCCAAGTTGCTTCTCAATCGAGTTTTCCATTGGATGAGAAAGGTAGTGGATCAAAACAATCCAAAAACGAATTTTTAGAGGTCGACAATGGGTATGAGATTCCATTACTATTCTCCTGCATACATGGATACCTCATAAATTGATGACTTCAATCTATCGATGAACTGGATTGTGTCTGGATTGTTTTGCATCGAAAGGCTCTTTAGTTGCCGGAGTAGAATGGGTTTGTTCGCATGGAAGAAGGTTTTTGTTTAGATGGGTTTTAATCGAGTATAAAATGAATAGATGATGGGTTTTTGTTATTTCCTCAAATTTCTAGCATGTCTTTACATAAGTGAAAGTCTGTTTTTTTTAGATTATATAGTTTTATACTATTGTTCTTTTAGAAATTTGAAAAAACTAAATTATTTTTTATTTTTTATCTGAAAGTTTGGAAAAATTTTAAGAGTTAATCTAATAATCAGTCGGGCTATACTCCACCAAAAAATAGCCCTATAATAGTCTCAGAACACGTAGGCTTCCTATTTACACGACAATGGAACTGCATTATAGAAAGAAACACCTCTCACACATAGATCTCCCCCTCTTAGATTTCTTCTTGATCTACCTCCTTGGTCCCTCTCTCACATTCACAGCCCCGCAACCCATCCTTGCCCAACACCCACCTCTCAGAATCTTCGTCGGCAAGCTCTCTCTCAACCTTCATAGCCTAACAATTTGTATTTCTGAGTGTTTGTTCTTCAATGTGATTGGTTACAGTCATTCGAGTCATTCTTCCACAAGAAAAGTGCCACGCTTGGTAGCCTAATTGGAGTTTTTAACACTTTAGAGTTTTCATGAAGATCAATGAGGGGAAGACAGTAGAAACCGTGAGAGACAAAACAACAACGTACTGAAGGAATTTGCACAGCCCAACCTCCATTGATATTGCACCTTGTGATTTCTCATTCACTCTCTCCATTTCCGATGCAAACTCACTATTTGTTAGTGGCCAAGTTGCTTCTCAATCGAGTTTTCCATTGGATGAGAAAGGTGGTGGATCAAAATAATCCAAAAATGAATTTTTAGAGGCCGACAATGGGTATGGGATTCCATTACTATTCTCCTGCATGCGTGGATACCTCATAAAATGATGAATTCAATTTATTAGCAAATTGGATTGTGGCTAGATTGTTTCGCATGGGAAGGCTCTTTAGTTGTCGGGGTGGAAGGGGTTTGTTCACAGGGAAGAATGTTTTTGTTTAGAAGGGTTTTAATCGAGTGTAAAATGAATAGATGATGGGTTTTTGTTATTTCCTCAAATTTCTGACGTGTCTTTACATTAGTGGACGGCTATTGTTTTTCATATTATATAGTTTTATAATATTGGTTTTTTATAAATTTAGAAAAGCTGAATTATTTTTTATTTGAAAGTTTTGGAAAGTTGTAAGAGTTAATCTAATAATCAGTTGAGTTGAACTCCACCAAAAAATAACCCTCTAATAATCTCATGACACGTTGGCTTCCAATTTACACGACAGTGGAATTGCACCATAGAAAGAAACACCTCTTATACTCAAATCTACCAATCGCAGATTTCTTCTTCGTCTAGCTCCTTGGTCCCCCGCTTACATTCGTAGCCCTATAACCCATCCCAGCCCAACACCTACCTCTCGGAACCTTCCTTGGCAAGCTCCCTCTCAACCTTCACAGCTTGACAATTTGTATTTCTGAATGTTTCTTCTTCAATGTGAGTGGTTTAAGTCATTTGGGTCATTCTTCCACGAGAAAAGTGTAACAACCCGTTAGAAATTTAATTGTGAAATTTCTATTAGCTTTAGAAACCTCGTGAAGACCCCATAAGTTTTCACGAATTGACTAATCGCATATGTTTTAGCCTGTCAACATAGTTAGTGTTATCACTCACTTTGGTGTCAGAAATGCGATTTTAATTATTTGAGATAGTTAAAAGTGTCAGAATACATTATAGTCTACACCACTAGGCTTAATTGAATATTTAGGATTTTTCAGTACTAAGTTTATTACGTTTATTTTTGAAGTGAATAGTAACCTCGGTAAACGTACTAAGCCCAGTGTTTTCAAAATCACAGTGTATAATGTCCAAATTAGGTTAGCGAAATTTTATTTGGACACTTGGTAAGATCTCAACCACACATAATTAATAGTATTAGATACTTGACACAAAAAGAAACCATTAGATGGAATTGTGAAGGAAATCAAGGTGTGAGATCATAACACCTAATCAAAATCTTTTTCATCTGATCAACCAAATTGAGGCCCACTAAGACCCACGAATTTAGCCACCTTGGCAAGGTTTCTTGGAGAAGTTCCCTTCCCCACTTGGCAGATCATTCATTGCCACAAGCTGCACTCAATAGTATGGAGGAAACCACCCCATCAAGCACCATGCCCCATAGTTTTGTCTTTGCCTCCCACTATCCTTCACTTCATATCACATGTATACCTCCACTCAATGATCATTAAGGTTCAAATAATCCCCCTACAGAAGTCTTGAGTCGTGCAAGACACTTTTACTTCACTTTAATAATTTCTTCATCCCATTCTTAGAGAGAAACGCAAAAGAGCTCTCGGATAGATTTATGGGTCTTTTTGCGTGGGGATTTTCAACCATTTGTAAGTATTTTCACACGATGACTCCATCATAAAAGTTGTTCCTCTTTGAGTCTAATTTCCGTAAATGTATTTTTTGTATCATTCCATGGTTATTTGGTCAGTCAAAAGTATTTTTAACCATGGAAAGGTCATTTTAGGCGTGAATCTGGAGAGTATGTTATGTTTTGGAGTTTTTGACCAATCTAATGGACATATCTTGGTCCGAAAATTTTATAGAGTGTTCTTATCATGTGTTTAAGAGTTTTCATTGAGGTTTTGTTACATGACTAAAGCTTTTGATGATAGATTTTCTTAAATCTAGAAACTTGAAAACTGGAAGTGGCAAAACAGTTTTTATTTGGAGAAAGTTTGAATATTTCGAGGTTTGATCTTACTCTAAAGGCTTTGATATTTTTATATGATGATCCTAAGTCTATTATTTTCATGTTAGAATGTTATTTTGGAAATATTTAGTATTAGTTTCAAATATATGATTTTTCTATGCAAGAGGATTTCGGTTAGGCCTAAGATTTGAAGTTTTTGGATTAGATTTATGTTTATTTTTTTCTAACTATGTGATTTTAAGTTTGATGGTTGGATCCTATTTAAGACACATCATTAAACCATGTGATGCTTTATTTCGAAGATCTCACCTTCTTAAGCCATTGATCAAGAGATTTATCAAAACTAGTTGAGGAAAACGTTTCTGTTTTTAGACTAAGTGTAAAACCAAAAACTTCAAATGTTATTTTGTGATTTTGGTGACTTTAGTTTGATGATTTAAAGTATGGTTGATGTTAGGATGATATTATGAATATGTTAGAAGTAAGATTTGATTTTTGAAATTCTTGGAGATGTTTTGATTTAAGGTCAAAACTTGTGATTCAAGTGCTTGGATTTTTTTTACAAAAAAGTTTGATGTTGATTATTAAATTTTTCTAAATGGATGTTTTAAGTATGGTTTTGAACTTAGGATTGGAAGATATTTGTTGCAAAACTTTGGTTTAAGCATGAGTTTTGAAATTGGAAGGAATCGCAACAAAAATCAAGAGAAATGGCCTATGGATGTTTCGGCCATAGTGTGTCTTCCATAGTTGTGCTTTGTTTTAAATTTTTCTGAGTTGATATTTAAGTTTAGGATAAAATTTACATGAGAAATGTAAATTTTGGAAACTTTTGGAATTAGTATACAAAATCCGTAAGTTATGGGTAAAACGGTCATTTTCCCACATGTAAAGAGTAAAATGAAAATTTTACTCTTTAAGTTAGTATTTTTCATATTTTAAATTATTAGTGATTTAGTTCTAACTTTTAGAATCACTAATTACAGTTCCTCATGATCGCACTTGAAGTTTTATAAGAAACGCGGAGATCGAGGTAAGTTAGCTTTTAACTTACTAGCAGTCTACTGTATATGTGTGCTAAGTAAAGGAACTACAGTATATATATATGTGTGTTATAATATATGTCGTGCCATGCCAAGTCATCACGTAATTGTTTGTTATATAGAATTTATTCTGTCATCAGTTTTTATCTGTTACATAATATATTCTGTCATGTATTGCTGTACATTACAAGTACATCATGCTAAGTATGCCATCTATTACATGTATGTCAAGTCATGTAATATTCACTGTTGCAAGTATGTCATGTTAAATATGTTGTCTATTATATGTTATGCCATGTTGCGAAATATTTCTATCTCAAGTTGGTCATGTATTTTAAGTTATGTTCAAGTCACGTTATGTTACGTCAGGACTTCAGTCCTTTCGTATTCCAGTCACGTTTCATCTTGATTACTTATGTATGGGGTCACAACAATTGTGATGCATACACTACGTAAGACACAGCAATTGTGACACGTAGAATACATGGGGCCACAACAACTGTGGAGTATGCATTTAAACAGTTAAAGAATAAGTTTTCGTAGAATACATGGGGTCACAATAACTGTGGAATATGTATTTACACGTAGAATACATGGGGCCACAACAACTGTGGAGTATGTATTTACACGTAGAATACATGGGGCCACAATAACTGTGGAGTATGTATTTTTCACATTAATTCAAGTTTCAGAGCAAGTTCATGCTAAGTCAAGTTTCAGATCAAGTTCATGTCAAGTCAAGTTCAATTCATGTTTCAATTTAAATTATGTCAATTATGCTATGTTGTACGCTAAGTTATGCTTTGACTACTTATGAATTTGATTATGCATTTAAGCTTTTACTGTCATCCATGCATCATTAGCTTGTGTGGAAGTTTTTTTGTTAACTTACTGAGATTTGTAATCAAATCTCACTTTGGTAGTCTCAACTACCATTCCCCCTGAATGGTAGATCTTGTTACAGAACCTGAAGGAGAATCAGGAGCTGATCAACTAGACACAGTTGACTAAGCGACGTTGCGACATCAATGTTAATATAGTAATTAACGTAAATTACTACTTGTACGATTGAGTTGCATCTCTAGTACTTTTTGGATCATAACCATTTTAGACTAGTGTTCTGATCTTAGTTGTTCAATGGGTTTTTATGTATGAAGTATGTTTTAAGCATTTGAGATATTTTCAATTTGGTGCATAGTATTGCTAAAGAAAAAAATTTATCCGCTGCAAATATTGCATATTGTTAGATGCATGTTAGGAACATTGCATCTTATATGTCATGAACGGGGGCAGGTAACCTTGTGTTGCATGTCTCGACGCTTTAAATGTCCGTCCGATCCCAAACGAGAATTTGGGGGCGTCACAAAAAGCGTCATGCTTGGCAGTCTAATTGGAGTTTCTAGCATTTTAGAGTTTTCTGAAGATCAATGAGGGGACGAGTAGTAGAAATCGTGAGAGACAGAAACAATAACGTATAGAAGGAATCTGCACAGCCCAACCTCCATTGATATTGCACCTTGTGATTTCTCATCCACCCTCTCAATTTCTTATGCAAACTCACTATTTGTTAGTGGCCAAGTTGCTTCTCAATCGAGTTTTCCATTGGATGAGAAAGGTGGTGGATCAAAACAATCCAAAAACGAATTTTTAGAGGTCGACAATGAGTATGAGATTCCATTACCATTCTCTTGCTTGCGTGGATACCTCATAAAATGATGACTTCAATCTATCAATGAATTGGATTGTGTCTGGATTGTTTTGTATCGAAAGACTCTTTAGTTGTCGGGGTAGAAGGGGTTTGTTCACAGGGAAAAAGGTTTTTATTTAGATGGGTTTTAATTAAGTGTAAAATGAATAGATAATGGGTTTTTGTTATTTTCTCAAATTTATAACGTGTCTTTACATAAGTGGAGGGCCTTTTTTTTTTTTTTAATATTATATAGTTTTATAATATTGTATTTTTAGAAATTTGAAAAAATTGAGTTATTTTTTATTTGAAAGTTTAGAAAATTCGTTAGAGTTAATGTAATAATCAGTTGGGCTGAACTTGGCCAAAAAATAGCTCTCCAATAATCTCATGACACGTAGGCTTCCTATTTTCACGACAATGGAACCGCACCATAGAAAGAAACATCTCTCACGCACACATCTCCCCTCTTAGACTTCTTCTTGATTTATCTCCTCGGTCCCCCTCTCATATTTGCAGCCTCGCAACCCATCCCTACCCAACACCCACCTCTTGGAACCTTTGTCGGCAATCTCTCTCAATCTTCGTAGCCTGACAATTTGTATTTCTGAATATTTGTTCTTCAATGCGATTGGTTTCAATCATTCGGGTCATTCTTCCACAAGACAAGCGTCATGCTTGGCGGCCCAATTGGAGTTTCTAGCACTTAAGGGTTTTCACAAATAAAATACTATATATGACTAACTGTAGCTGAAGTTAGTGGTAGCCCGGAGCGGTGAACGTTGCACCGTCCGTGAAATATAAGCTTGATTTATACGTCCTAAACTAGCGTTATGGCACTTTTGCACTCCAAGAAGCAGATATGCCTTTATAATGTCAGGCATTGGTGCCGAGAGAAAAAATTAAAAATAAAAATAAAATAAAATTGTCAGGCAATGACACCTCTATCATAAATAAGGTAAATTAATTAACGGTGCATCTACTGAAAAATCAGGATTAATTATAAATTTAACATTTGAGTTTTTTCCGTTTTATTTTAATTTTTTATATTCATAATATTTATCTAAGTTTTAAAAAATCCATAATTAGGTATTTCTGTCCAACTCTGAATAATTCTCAACCACTCAATGGCAATGAGGACATGTGTTAACTAATGAAAATCTGACATGTGTCCACTTAGTTTTACATTGGAGGCTTTATTTAAAAATCATAATAAAAAGTTAAAAATATATTTACAATCTTAAAAATACTAAATAAAGTCCAAAATTACAAAAAAAAAAAAAAAAAAAAAAAACAAAAACAAAAACAAAAAGTAGAAACTAGAAAGGAAAAATTTTGCAGCAGGGGAGGGGAGCAGGGGATCCCCGCCGCGCAGCTTATCTATTACGTTGCAGTGTTTGACGAATTTAAATAGAGAAATGAAAGTCTGTAAGTAAGAAAAATAAAAAAAATACAAGATTTATATGAAAAAAATTAATTTTTAATAATAAATCGTAATATTTTTTAAATTAACTATATGGTATTTGTATACTTCATAATCATATATAGTTTTACTCATTTAAATATCACCACCATGTACTAATTGCTTTTACACAGATAATTCTCTGTATTTTTATTTAACAGTGTCAGATATAATTTTAGAATGTAAAATTTTTATGCATTTATTTTAAAATATAATAGAATCTATTTTTAGAAAAATAATTTTTTTAATATAAATTTTAGATTTATTTTTTTTTTAAAAAAATATATAAGACTTGTATATCCATGACCGTAACGTTATTATTATTTTGTTTTTAAAAGGTTAATTCAAAGTGTCATTTATTTAACCGAGTCCTACGTGAGATTGGACCGAGGAGAAGAAAAGCGCACACACATATTGACTTTAAAATATCAGTGGTTGGGGGTTTTGTCTATTTTGGAAAATAAAGGTTTGGGCGGTGCGACGAGGTTCGACCCAAGTGGTTCTCCAACATTGAAAGCGATGCTGCATATATGCTTTGAATTGTGGAACAAAATCATGTTAATCCAACCACATGTACCAAGGAATTGACATTATGATGTTACCTCTTGATTTTTGCCAATCTTAATGCTCATATCATCTCAACCAAAGTTGACTTCATCCTTATAAGCCTTTGCATATGACATTCCATCCCTTGGTACCTCAATTTGGGTAACCTAACAATACAAGTACATTGATGAATAGAGAGAGTCTTTTTAATTGTTTATAAAGAAATAAACATATCATATGGGCTTAGCAACATTTAATAGTGTTCTCATAGAATTTTTGGACAGTATAGATATTATCTGAGTAATAAACACTATATAATATATATATCTCATTTTATATTTGACAGTATAAAATTAAAGAATATCTTAATTATAATTTAGATATTAACTATGCACCAAACCCTTTCATAATTGGCATGTGGTCCATGCCAATAGAGTGACGTGATGATACTAATTGGATCTAAGTTTCATTATAATGATCATGGAATTGATATTATGAAAAATTTAAAGTAGTAAGATATTTCCTTCTGCTCCCTCTTTTGATGTTTTGATAAAGGTTGGTTGGGCCCGACCAAGGATTGGCTAATGAAGATGGGATTGATTATGGTGGATACCACAACCACATCCCATCAAGTGTGATAATATTTTTTGCTTAAATACTTGCCATTTTGTAGAAGTAATCAATCACTTTGGTGGATTGTTTGCATGTAAATTAGAAAGATGGGGATGAGTTAGGGAGAAATAAATGAGCATAGGGTTTAACTTCTCCTAAAAAAGCCTACTGCATGGAGAATTAATATCCAAGCCCACTTGGTAGAGATGAGCCCATCTTTAACTAAACGGCTACAAACCCAATAAGTGAAAATTATCCATGAGCCAGATTCTTAAAGATTCTCAATGAAACAGGGCACTCATCTATAAATCAGGAATATTTGCTAATGGCGTGGACTCATGGCACATGATGCAACTCTCGAGATGATGAGTTCAACCTCTCTCTCCCATTGTATATTGAAAAAAAAAAAATTTGAAATATTGAAAGACAAATACATGTAGTCCCTCGTGCTCTCTCTCTTTTAGTTATTTTTTAGAATATTTTATTGACTGGTTTCCTAATTTTAAGGATATATTTGGATAATGAGATGATATATTTGATAAATAATAGTGAAATGATTTGAGTTAAGAAGAAAAAACAATTGAATAAAAGTATTATTATAAAGTTAAAATATTATATGAATATAATTTTTATTTTGTATTATTTTTATGTTTTATTTAAAAATTTAGAAAAATTATAATGATTAAATAATAATTAAATGAAAAAATTAAAATTCATCTATACTCCTATGGAAATGAGCTTTTGTGACTAGATTAGACTAGACTAGCCTTGCACAACATATTCAGACCAACCAAACAACAATACTTATTTCTTTTAGAATAAATTTAAGGAAAAATATATTTATAAACACAATTGTATACTAATCTGCGCACTAATTTAATGTGATTGGTCAAAAAGTAAATTTTATTAAAAATAGCAATTTTACGTATGAATGAATCAATATTAGTACGCAGATTAATACGCGACTTTATTTATATGTAACAAAACTCTAAATTTAATGATTGTTTTGGCAACGACAAAGGCCAAATCTACACTCTCTCGAGAACTGATTTATCTTTATATTTAACTCTCGGTTGAAATTTGGACTAAATTAAAATTAATTTAATTTTAAATTGAGTCTAATCTTTAAATACTTAATCCTTAAATTGTTAAATTGATCTCAATTTAAAACCTCTTTACACGTCATATATGAGACTAATAATATTTTTCAATTCAATATATCTTTACATGTAAAATCTACAATCTTTTTCAACTTCTCATAAATACATCTAAACGCATCTTAACATTCAAACATCTTAAGTGGATATCACAAAACTAGCTCCATTTGGTTAGTCAACCCAGCCCAACTCAACTCAACTCATATTATCTAATCATTACAACTTTCCCAACTTTCAACATGAAATATAATAAATAATTCAACTCTTTCAAATTCCAATTCAACTTTTTCAAATATTAAAAAATAATATTTTAAACTTTTATCTCAATTCAACCCACTATCCAAACCGAGCCAGTAATCTCAACTCATTACTATTTCATTTTAACATTCAAACGGCGTTAAAGTGCAATGGGTGGAAAAGATTTCGATCGTCCGACACTATAAGAGACGCATTGCGTTCAACACCCAGAAATTACTCTGTTTTA
This sequence comes from Carya illinoinensis, assembly GCF_018687715.1. Lineage (NCBI taxonomy): Eukaryota > Viridiplantae > Streptophyta > Magnoliopsida > Fagales > Juglandaceae > Carya > Carya illinoinensis. Next base: position 14,232,966 of record NC_056764.1, on the reverse strand, counting down.
ATGTTTTTTTAAGAACCTATTAAGTAGGGTATTTTCAATAAAATATACGAAAAAATAAAGATAATATATATGTTTTTCGTAGAGAATGGTCACAAAAGTTATTGTGAATATTAAATCCCTTTTTAATGTTAAATGGATTCTTTTTTACTCATCATGAGTAAAATCTTGGGGATAACATTTTTAAACTATATATGTATGTATGATCAATCGACTCAAACTTAGTTTTGTTTTTATTTTTATTTTATCATAATCAATCTTAAAAGAAATTGTTTGGCGGTAAACTAAACTAATTCTATAGCGTCCAAGGCGTAGAAAACACATATATAGCAATGAATACAATAATTTTGGGTAGGGAATCTAGAGGATCAAAATTCAGACGGAGGGACAAGATAAAACAAAAGAGTGATGGTAGATATATGTATGGGTTCTACAAGCATTACGCATTCTTAATTTTGAAAAATAGTGGAGTTCACTGTTAAAAAATTAATATTTTCATATAAATATTATATTTACTCACTTTTTATAGAAGTAGTGTGCAGCGCTTGAGTACTCTATAACTGCAAATATCATTTCTCAAAACAAAAACTTCATCTCTGAAGTCGAATTGTTGTTAACTAGATAAGTTTAGTAGGAAAGTTGAAGACATAATCATGATGATCATATTTTAGAATTGTAAAATACACACATGTTAGGTATATCTATACTATATGTTCGGGGCGTGTTTCACTTCCAATCTCCCACAGCTCAGCCGTTCTTCTTTGATGAAACTCGAGGGGAGCTCTTCTTGAAAACACTCCGATGCTAAAGTTAGTTCAGAGATATTATTCTTTTAAACATTAAAGATTATCTGTATATATAGGCTCGTTTGCTGTACATATCTCATCCAGGATTTATCGGAATAGATCAAGTTTTAGGATTTTGAATAATCATATCACTTCTTGTTATTTTTATCCTTCCGTTAAAGGTGGCGCCATGTATGTCTCTTTTTGAATTCCTCTTGACCATCACTTCGTGACTTTTGGGCTCATGTTGGACCCAAACTATGGGCTTCTTGGTGTTTAATATATTATGAGCCCTTTTTGTATGCTCCAGGGCCCTCCGGTTGGAACGGTCCCTCCACTATATATATATTTTTTATATATAACAAAACGATTCATATGTTTAAAAAATATTGTGTGACAACTTTTTAAATTAGATTTAAAAAAAAACACGTTCTTCTAGTATATTGTTTAATGAACTCTAGTCAGATTTTTAAATTAAATACGTCCTCTTGAGGGAAAACTCGACCCAAATATTTATCTAGATGTTGCAATCATGTGTTGGAAGAGACCCATCTAAACTAGAAAAAGAAAAAGAAGCATATCATTTCCAACAATTGGATTAAGAAGATTATGATCAACATATTTTACTTCGATTATTTAGGGAATTGAACATATATAAGAGTAGATCAGTGACATGATGCGAATAATTGTTCTCCATATCCATGCAGCCATGTCAAGGTCCATAGCTAGGCCAGAGACCAAGTAACAGGCCCTACACCATCGTCTAAATTCAGTCCCAAATCGTTCCAAACAACATTTGATCCATCAACAATATTATTCTTACAAGAAGGCTGGTCTGCATGCTCTGCATCACACCCATTCATAGAATCACACTCATCTACCATCTTGGCTTTCACACTCCTCCCATTACTAGCCGTAATTTTGATCATCTTCCCATAGCGTGAACCCCCATCAAACCATCCAGTTGATAGTGCCACAACCCGCTATGAGTTTTCATGGAAACGTTCATCACAACTGGATGCACCCTCGCCATCCCCACCTTCGTTGAAATCATTGTTTGTGAGAAGGGCTCGCATGGAGGACGTGACAGGCGGTGAGCATTTGAACTGAGAGAAAGATTTTCCCTTGCAATTCCTAGTGCCTGAGGGCTAGCATTTGTTATCTTTAGGGGGTAGGGAGCCCTTGCATATGTTGCTGCCAACCTGATCAAGGTCAATTGCACTTACCCTCGATGCATATGAGTTGGCCGGTGTAGTTGTTGAGGGATTTGCATGGACCGTTGCATGAGGATATAGCTGGTGCAGGTAGAGGAAGGGAGAGGATGTTGATAATGAGGAAAAGGGGAAGCAACACTAAAACTAGGTTTGCCATTTGAGAGAACATGTTGGCGGGTGAAGTTGTGCAACAATGAGAGTTGGAGAGATGAACGGTTCAGCTCAATTACATCTACTTATGTAAGTCTATTGCTTCAATGTTTCTTCCTTTCCCAACATTAGTGGGTGACTCTAATCGTGTACCCTCTTATAACATTTCACTTTCGTTTAGAGTATTGGAATAGGTCAAAGCAAAGCTAATGATCATCGAGTCAACGTGGAAGTCTTGGGTCCCCTATGAGGTGATCTTGTTTAAAGTTTAAACATTCAAATACAAAAAGAAAGATCAAGTAAGTTAATGCATATATGCCATCTATAAAAGACTTGCAAATATTCTAACACAACTCTTACACACTAAAACAAGTCTGATTCAGGAAGCAGTTACTTCCAAGTCTTTTCTCTCAAGTTGCTCTACTGGTTCTTGAGGAGGAGTTTGTGCCTTCACTCTTGGGTGGTAGGCGGTCTTTAGTCTCTTTATGTGCTCTACTGTCTTTATCTACGTGTTTTTAGTATGGATGATGATTTCATTTTGCATTGGAATAAACTGAGTCTTACAACTGTGGAAAAGGAGGGTGTTGTTGTTTTGGACGAGGATGTTGCAGACACTGTGTTGAAAGGTCGTTTCTGTTTAGTGGGAAAAATCATAACATAAAAGAGAATTAACTGTGAGGCTTTCAGGTTAACCATGCTTAAGGTATGGAAAGTTGGTGATGTCATGCGCATTGTCGAAGTTGGCATTAATTTGTTTATTTTGGAGGTCTATTCTGAGGCCGACATGCAGAAAGTTTGGGGGGGGGGGTCAGCCTTGGTCATTTGATCAGAATCTGATTTGCCTCAAGTTCTTCAATGGACTTAAGCCTCCTAATGAATTATTTTTTTCTCATGCTTATTTTTAGGTGCAACTTCAAAATCTATCTTTTGGATGCATGAATTCTAAGGTGGCTTCTAGGCTTGGGAAACTGGTTGGGAATGCAGTTCATGTAGAGGTGGATGATAAGGGTATCAGATGGGGTCCTTATTTGCGTGTTCTGGTGGAAATTGATCTTTCTCAGCCTCTTGCTAGAGGAAGTATGTTATCTATGCAAGGTCATCAAGCCTTTGTGGCCTTTCAGTATGAAAGACTGCCACATTTATGCTTTTCTTGTGGTGTGATTTTGCATGGTCCTCATGGTTGTTTGAAGAAGATGGAGGGTCCTTCTACCATGCAATATGGTACTTGGTTACGTGCATCATCTACTTCAACAAGAGGAGGTGTGGGGAAACTCATTGCTGCCTCTGCACATTGCTCTTCATCTTTTGCTGCAACTTGTCTGTTGTCTCCTAGCATCTCTGGTAACAGTAAGGTTAGTTATGTGGTAGTTGGGGATGCGAACAACACGGGGCATTCTCTGATTGGTGTGGATGAGATGGTAACTGGCAGCCCTCCTGAGATTACACCAACTGCCCCAACTGTAATAACTATTGTCTCTTCCAAGTTTGAGGCTGCTCTGCTGCATGATCTTCCTTCACTATCTGCTGCTATGGTGTCTATTGACGCCCACATTACTAATGTTGGAAGCGCCATTGACTTGGTTGATGATCCTACCCGGCAATGTTTCTTAGCACCATCTTCATCACTGCATCATCTAAAGAAAAAGGTCAGATTTGTTGATAAGAAAACCACTTCTAAGTTTGATGATTTCTTAACCACTAAGAAGAGGAAATTTATGATTGGTTCCCATTCCTCTGAGGACTATTTGTTATCCAAACGGAAGTTACGAAGTATGAATGTATTGGTGGAGGCTGGTTCCCAGCCCCGCCAAGAGAATTGAGGCTTCTAAGTTGGAACTGCCGAGGGCTTGGCAACCCTCGGACAGTTCGTGACCTTAACCTCATGGTAAAGGATAAAAAGCCAGACATCTTATTTCTTATGGAGACCAGATTACATAAGAACAAGATGGAATCTTTAAAGTATTTATTTGGGTTTTCTAACATGCTTGTTGTTGAGGGAGTGGGTCATGGTGGTGGTTTGGCCTTGCTATGGACATCTGCTTGTGTAGTGGACATTCAGAGTTATTCTCAAAGGCATATCAATTGTTGGGTTGATAGCAGTTCTCCCAAATCACCTTGGATGCTTACCTATTTTTATGGTCATCCCATGACTAATAAAAGAATTGTGGGTTATAATATCTTGAGGCGCCTTCATTCTTTGAATCTTGAATTGTGGCTTTGTCTAGGGGACTTTAATGAAATCCTGTTTCATAGTGACAAGGTGGTGCACTTAGGAATGATAAACAGATTGCACTTTCTAAGGATGTCTTAGAAGTTTGTCAACTTCATAACCTAAGGTTCTCAAAGGGGAAGTATACATGGTCAAATAACATAACTGACTCCTCATTCACAAAGGAGAAACTTGATATGGTTGTTGCTTCTACTGCTTGGTGTGAGGAATTTGGATGGGTGGATATCAGAGTGCTGTCCTCTGTTGCTTTTGATCATCATCCTATCCTAATGACATTCTCAACTAGCCATGGATATTCTATGAAGAGGCCACTTAGATTTGAATCAAGTTGGGCTTTTTATGAGGATTATAAAGGTGCCATTTCTTCTGCCTGGTCACAGTCTGGTGATGCAGTCTGTAATTTGCCTTCTTTGTCACAAAAGCTTGGTGCTTGTCTGCTATCTGTTAGAAGATGGGCCAACTCAAAGGCTCCAGTTTCTGATCAGCTCCTAAGGGAGAAAATGGGTCAACTTGACAGACTGCAGACTACTCTTCATGTTGACACTGTGGAGGAAGTTAGGAAGCTGCAATCAGAAATTTCTATTCTTCAAGAATGTTTGCATTTAAAATGGAAGCAAAGAGCCAAAGTGCATTGGTTACGGAATGGTGATTGTAAAACCAAATTTTTTCACTTGAGTGCTAGCTAGAGATAGAAGAGGAACAAGGTAGTTCAAGTGGAGGATGAGTATGGGCATCAATACAATTTTGCAGCAGACATTGGCCTTGCTTTTACTCAGTTCTATCTAAATTTATTTAAATCCTCCAAACCGTCTCAAATTGATTTTTGTCTTAAAGACCTCTCCCCTAGTGTATCTTCTGATATGAATGATGTCTTACTTCAGCATTTTACAGATGTAGATGTTCAGCATGCTCTTTTCCAGATGGGACCTTATAAAGCCCCTGGACCTGATGGTCTTAGTACTTGTTTCTACCAAGACAACTGGGATGTGGTAGGTCCTGAGGTTTGTTAGGCTGTCCTCTCCTTTATGAATTCTCCTACACATATTGAGTCAATAAATTTCACCTATTTGGTTTTGATTCCCAAGTCCAACAATCCAAAATGTGTGTCTGAATATCGACCCATAAGCTTGTGCAATGTCCTCTATAAAATTATTACAAAGATGCTTACCAATAGATTGAAATCTATTCTACCTTCCCTTATTTCTTCTAACCAATGTGCTTTTGTTCCAGGAAGGCACATTACTAATAGTATCTTGGCAGCCTACGAAAGCCTTCACACCATGAACACTCATTTACATGGGACAAAGGGTTTTATGGTTTTAAAATTGGATATGAGTAAAGCCTATGATAGGGTGGAATGGGTGTTCCTTAAAGCTGTTTTAGTAAAAATGGGGTTTAATGCCAAATGGGTTGAGTTGATTATATCTTGCATTTCCACTTCATCTTTTTCTGTTTTGGTTAATGGTGTTCCACAACAACATTTCAAACCTGGAAGGGGCCTCAGGCAAGGCTATCATTTATCCCCATATCTTTTTATTCTTTGTGCTGAAGCCTTGAGTTCCCAATTGAGGGCTGCTGAACTCAATGAAACCTTAATTGCAATTCCTATAGCTCGAGGCCAAGTTAAGCTTAATCATCTGTTTTTTTGCAGATGATAGCCTTGTTTTTTGCAGAGCTAACATGCAAGAGTGGGTCCAGTTAAATAAGATTCTCAATATCTATGAGGCTGCATCTGGCCAAACGCTAAATAAAGATAAAACCTCCTTATTCTTCAGCAAGAATACAATGGTAGCAACAAAGAAACACCTATTGGAGGTGGCTTGGTTACAAGCTTCTACAAACTTGGACATGTATTTGGGTCTTCCATCTATGGTGGGCAGATAAAAAACAAGGGCATTCAATGGCATAGTGGACAAGGTGGTCACGAGGCTGGATAATTGGAAAAACAAATTTCTTTCTAAATCTGGGAAATAAATTCTCATTAAGGCTGTCTTACAGGCACTGCATATCTATTGTATGAGTGTGTTCTTATTGCCTAAAACACTTTGCTCTAAACTTCATGCTTGTTTTGCTAAATTTTGGTGGGGTCACCAAGGGAATTAGACCAAGATAGATTGGAAAAGCTGGGATTACTTATGTGCAGGCAAATCTTGTGGAGGTTTGGGGTTTAGAGATCTACACTGTTTCAATCTTGCATTATTGGGCAAACATATTTGAAGGATGAGGATGTTTCCTGATACTTTTTCTAGCAAGATATTAAAAGCCAAATACTTTTCAAATACCTCTCTAACCCATGCTGGTTGTGGCCCAAAATCCTCATACTTGTGGAAGAGCCTTCATCAATCTATTCCTTTGGTTGAGGAAGGTCTTATGTGGAGGGTTGAAGATGGAACCAGAATACGTATTTGGAATGATAAATGGTTGAATAGACCTTCTACCCACATGATTCAGTCTCCTGTGTCTGTTTTTCCTAAAAATTCAGTTGTAACTGATCTCATTGATCCGCACTCAAGATGGTGGAAAGTGGACTTGCTCCATGCCATTTTCCAACATGAGTATATTAAGGAGATTATGAGGTTGCCTGTTAGCATTTTACCTGCAGCTGATAAGCTTATTTGGAAAGGAACTGTTAATGGGCATTTTTATGTGAGAAGTGCCTACCACTTGCAGAAACAGATTGCCTTAAGTTTTAGGGGTGATTCTTCATCTCATGGTGAAAAGGGTTTGCTTTGGAGAAGGCTGTGGTCTTTGCACACAACTAATGCTGTTAAGCAGTTCATTTGGAGTGCTTGTACAGATTCCTTGCCCACTAGAGTTAATTTATGCAAAAGGAAAGTTCTCACAGACTCTTATTGTCCTATTTGTTTGCACGAAGTGGAAACTCCTGAGTCTATCCAGAAGGCAAATTATCGAGTCCCTGATTTCTTTTTCTATCTTTCAACTACTAATTGATAGATTATCAAGTCAGGATCTTGTGTTATTTGTTACTTTAGCTCAGCTTCTCTGGTTTAGAAGGAACTCACTTATACATGGTGGCCATTTTCAATCCCCCCATGAGCTTTTTAGTACTGCTGTCAAGTCTGTCGAAGACTATAGCAGGGCCAAATCTTTGTCAGCAGGGTCAAGACCTCAGCAACCTTTTCTTGCCTCTCGATGGGAACCACCTCCATCTCCTTGGGTGAAAGTAAATTGGGATGTGGCTGTCCGTACTAATTCTCATAGAATTGGTATAGGTGTGATGATAAGGGATGGAAATGGTTCGGTTTTAGCAAGTTTGATGCAACCAAGAATATTCTGCACTGATCTTGTGCTGGCAAAGGCAAAAGGCTTAACCACGACTTCATTATTCTGTTATGAATTGAGTCTCGATTCTTTTGATTTTTGAGGGTGATTCAAGTCAAGTAGTTCAAGCCATCAAGGGTTGCGATCATGTTATTGGAAAGCTGCAGTGTTTTGTTTCCGATTTCTCAAGTCTTGTTGGACATTCTCAATAACAAAATGTGTTCAATCTCTTGTAACGGCTGAGTGCCAAATTCCAGTTTAATAAGATTGACTCCTATGTTGACTTTAAAAAAAAAGTCTGATTCTTCATGAGTTGTAAAGACACTGCAAGAAAAAAGATATTTATGACGAATTATTTACGACAAAAATGATTATTTGCTATGAGAACATATTTATTTTGAAAAGAAATGATCGTTTTAATTGTAAATTAATGGCCGCATATAAGCATTTTTCTTGTAGTGAGAAAGATCATTGATAAATCGAGAGGATTGTAATATATTAAACATAAAAATATATATCATTTGGCGGCCTTCTGATCTACAAACGAATTCCATTGTGAAAATGATTAATATTTTTGTTTAATTATTACCTTTTTTTCAATTGCTCAAAGGTTGCCCAGTTAGGCTGTTAGCAACTTTTGTTTATTCAACTTCGAAATGAAAAGGATGCAAACAAATAGATCACTACGGACTTTATAATTAGCAAATTAATTAGGTACTTCTGTAATAGTAGTATCGATCGGTTTCTCTCAAGCCTCTTTCGTTAAGTTCGTCTTCTTTTGTCTAGTTTATGGATAAGCATTTAGGGACTTTGGTTTCATTCATTTCTTTAAAATTAATGCGTTGCATATGTATACCTTTCCTCTTGGACACAAACTAGTTGACAATGATGGAGCGTGCACTACAAAAAAAGGCTAAATTGGCGGCGTTTATAAGCACGGCGTTTGTTTATGCGCCAGTAGATATATAAATTTTTCGGCGAATAATTTTTCCGCCAGTAAATTATTGAACTTCCTGGCGTTTAAATTTTTACTTCGGTAATAATTTATGGCGTTGGCGGCGTATATAACAACGCCGCCAATATAGTAATGATGCGCCGGGACATTAATGACGTTGGCGGCATTTATATTGTTACGCTGGTAATAATATTTTTTTTTGTTGGCGTTTAAACAAATGCCAATAATTTATTAATTATACGCCGTTATATTAACCGTGTTTGTCGGCGTTTCTAATATACCGGCGGTAATAACATATAATATCAGCGGCGTTTCACAAAATGCCGACAATTGATAGAGTTTACGCCGACAAAGTATTGAGTTTTTCAACGTTTATATCGTTTAAATAAATGCTGGCCATTGGTTAATTTTACGCCGGCGTTTATATTGTTACGCCGGAAATAATTATATACATTGGCGGCGCTTATAAAATGTCAAAATTTGATCAATGAAATGTCGGTAAAACTATTATAGATTTATTGGTAATAAAATAAATAAAATAAAATAAAATAACTTATTTAAATGATACGAAAATACACCTAAAAATTGTGCAAGTCTCGTACAATATTTCTTTTGAAAACAATAGAGTCTATTATTTAAAATTTAATCTTTTAATATGGATCTTATATTTATTCTTTTTTTAAAAAAAGTGTGTGGTGCTTGCAAACTTTATGACAAGATATGTTAAACATCATACTAAGATTCACAACTTCCAACAAGAGTAGTAAAAATAATGCATAATCCAACACTTCTCCTTTAATTTCATAATTCATCCTAATTCCAACTTAACAAAACATAGCAAACGTCGATATATGGCATAACCATAAATATAGTCTCAATTAAGGAAAGTTGTGAATACCACCAAAACAAAGCAAATGTCGATATATTGCAAATACCATAAATATAGTCTCAATTATAGTCTCACTTATAATCCCTCAATCATCGTCCTCTTCATTCTCTTCCTCTTCTTCATCTTCCTCCTGATCTTCTTCCTCTTCAGAATTTTCCTCTTCTTCATCTTTCTCTTCCTCTTCATTCTCTTTTCGATTTTGTCCTGAAGCCTGAATATAAATTCAAATGAGGGTCCAAAAATTTCAATAGAAGGTTGATTTATATCAACTAAACATATGTGGGGTGCTCACCTGTGCATGCACGAATGTGTTTACTAAGTTCCGTAATTCAGCTAATTCGTTACGCATTTTCTCAAACTCTTCCTTTGATACACCATCTTCTTGGTTTGAAGTCGGTAGTGAATGTTGACAAGTTTGCTTTGTAGGGGTTGGCCCAAAACCCAAACCACGCACACGTCCAGGCCGTTCTGGTCCCATGACTTTTGAATAAACATCATCTGATGCCCAAGTCATGGTTCCTCTAGACCCCATGTCTATAGAATTCGTGTCCTGTGTTAAAAGTTCCTCCATCTCAACCTGTAATAGATAATAAAAAATACACATTATTCTTCATTTATAAATCCTTTAAAATTAAAAAAGTTATAAATTTGAAAATAAACATACCACTTTCTTCCTCGTGTCATCATTGTAGTGTGTGCCATCCTTTTTTCTTATGGGTCTTGACAAACAGCTGGGCTCGACTTGGCATTGCCCCAGTTGATTTTTTCTACGTCCAATATTTTAGATTAAACACATATATCGAAAACAAAGAACTAACAAATATTCAACAATAAATAAATATTAAATAAATAAATACCATATCATGGGCATATCTTGTTAAACTTTTTGATCCTCCGCTATGAACAACCACCTGCTTCTTACGACACTCCTTGTTTTTATTACATTTGGACTGCAACATGTAAAATATTATGAGAATTATAATTAAAATAACTAGTTGGTTGACTTTATAAATCTATAATAGAAATACACGCATTGTTACCATATATTCTGGATCAAACCAGAGATTGGCCAACTCTGCTAGTTGCTCTAAGTCCACCATATCGGGACTTGCCCTTGCCACAACTTGTGCTGCAGATGTGTCTTTTTCATTAAGTAGCTTTTTCTTCAATTCATGCTTATAGTCTTTCCATTTCTTTCCCAAGTCCTTTAGTATCCATTTTTTGAATACATCCAATTTGTCATCAGGAACTTTAAACTTGCCCTACAGTCAAAATAAATTTACACAAGTGAGTAACTAGCTTTCTAACAAAATTTTCAAAATATACCTATTTAAATAATAATAATATTTAAATATGAAAAATCATATATACCTTTATAAGACCCCACGCTTCCTCCTTTATGGTTTTAGGTACTGACCTCCAATCTTTGTAAATTATCGGAACCAACTTATTACTTCTCGCTATCAGACCACCAAACCTTACCACCTTTGAGTCTTGCTTTTTGATGGGCTGACCAAGATTGTTGAGCTCCATTTCAATTCTCTCCCCTTCTGGAAGATGCCAAATGTCATGAATAGAGTGCAATAATCTCTTTACTCGATCTTCATTACTATCTGCAAAAATAGATTTAGTTACAGTGTTAGTATTTCGTAAATCTGCAGTCATTGTGAAATAAATAATAAGTAAGAAAAACAAAAACATACCAACGATGATGAGAAAGCGATCTCCATTGTCAGAACACATATCGACATTTTCTGCTTCCGAACTAGGTGCTATTGGTACAGATGTGCATGGCTCAGTCTCTCTGCTCATCTCCATGTGTGTGGATAGTTGGCCTTCCATTTGGCTCGATGTAGAAGGTTGGGTCCCTTGCTGGTAAGATGGTGATGGTTGGGAAGGACAATCTATAGAAGGTTGGGTCCCTTGCTGTGAAGATAATGATGGTTCTATAGGAGGTTGGGTCCCTTGCTGTGAAGATAATGATGGTTGGGAAGGACAATCTATAGAAGGTGGTGACTCCACCATCCTATCAACGGAAAGGGGTGGCCCATCGACAGAGGGTAATGAATGGGCTGCCCTATCAGATTGTGTCTCACTATGGACAGCTTGTAGTCTTGTAGATTGTCTTCGCAACTGTGGTATGGACATCTTTGCCTTCTTTTTTGGACCCATTGTACCTATACAAAAATAAATTTACATATATGCAAATCAATAGAAATAATAATATTTAGAGCATGATATGAGATAGACTTATGTGATAAGAGATATCATGTTAAATAGTCTAAAATTATATATTTCTTACTCAACACTATTGGGGAGTTTCGATCGTCATTCCATCTATATCATTTCGTGTCCACACAACATCGTCAATACCGGGTTCAATAGCTTCATGGTTGGAAGTGTTAATACAATATTCGTTGACTAAATATTCATCCTCATCATCGTCAGTCACTTCCTCTTCACCAGTGTCATACACGTCTCTTGGTTTTGTCTTAACAACCACAACCCAATTTGGGCATCTTTCATCTGCCACATAAAATACTTGAGATACTTGGGAAGATAAAACAAACGGATCATCAGTTATCCGACTACCAGTGTGTACTAAATGAGAAAAATTTACAAGAGTAAAGCCAAACTCGTCCACCTTCAAACCTCTACCCCGAGCAACGTCTGCCCAATCACATTTGAATAACACATATCGGGACCCATCATAATACATAACCTCAATTATGCGTGTTAATTGGCCATACCAAGCAGGGCCATCTTGATCAGTACATACACTAACACCACAATTCTGAGTTTTCTTCCCATTTTCATAATTCCTAGTGCGAAATTTTGTGCCATTAATGACAAATCGCTTAAATTCTTTGGCAACTTGCATGGGACCTTTAGAATGCATTAAGACTTTATGGCCCAATTCACTTCTTCCATTGTCATCCATTTTCATTACCTGAAAGGTTGGATTATTAGCATTGATTAAAATGACGAAAAAAAGCTACAGAGGCATAATAAAATTGGTCTTAGGTGTAATCCTTACATAGTCTTGGAACCAATTACAAAATTGGTCTTCGTGCCTCTTCTGTAATTCATCATTCGATAAATGATTCCCATCAACTGTATTCCGTATTATTTCCAAGTGCATCCTATATATGTTCACGACATCACAAATGTATGTTATAATTACACAAATATAAATGAAACATAATTTGATTCGTACGTATTAAGCATTGCAACTCACATGCGGAATGGAGTGAAATCGTCAGAGTTGAAGAGAATATAGCGATGTGCTTGGGTCCACGATGTAAAATCGAGTCGGACGTCAATTACTTTCCCTTTAGAATCATCCAGGTTTCTAGACGGTCTATTGAAAACCGTTTGAGCGGATTCTAAATAACAAGAACAAAACGTCAATAATTCCTCCAACAAATACCCTTCAGCAATGGAACCTTCTCGTGCAGCTTTGTTACGCACATGAAACTTAAGTCGGTGTAGGTACCTACCACATAAATCATTAGATGACTTTTACTATTTTTTTTTTAAAATCTCATTCAACTGATATTTATGTGTTTTTAATTCAATAACTATACCATACCTTTCAACGGGATACATCCATCGATAATGAACAGGTCCTCCAAGCTTACATTCTGCAACTAAATGTACGGTCAAGTGCACCATAACCGTGAAAAATGATGGCGGAAGTATCATTTCTAATTGGCACAATATGTAAGGTATTCTAGATTCCAATCGGTCCAAATCTTCAAGCCGCAATGTTTTGGAACAAATTCCCCTGAAGAATCCAGATAGCTCGATTAATGGTTCTATTACCTTCTTAGGTAATGACCCACGTAATGCAATTGACAGGAGTTGTTGCATCAGTATGTGGCAATCATGACTCTTCATGCCCACTATAGTACGGTGTTGAAGCTTGACACAACGTGAAACATTTGAAGAATAACCGTCTGGTACTTTTACATTTTGTATAACCTTCAATAAGTCTTCTTTCTCTTTGTTACTCATTGTGAAAATAGCTGGAGGCAAATATGTCTTCTCTGCAGCTGTTATAACCGGATGAAGTTGTGGTCTCAAACCCATCTCTTGTAAGTCAAGGCGTGCCTTTATGCCATCCTTTGATTTTGTATCAATATTCAACAGTGTGCTGACAATGTTATCCACCACATTTTTTTCTATGTGCATCACATCAAGATTATGACGCAATAAATTATCTTTCCAGTAAGGCAAACTAAAGAAAATACTACGTTTCTTCCATGAGTGTTCCTTAACATTAGTTGACCCCAAAACTCTTTTTCTTTTACGATCTGTTCTATCATTGCAATTTAAATCATCTAACTATTCCAAAATTTCATCAGGTGTTGGCATAGTAGGTGAAGGATCAATTTCTCGTGTCCTATCAAATGTTTTTGCCATCATTCTCCACCTATGATCACTTGGCAAGAATCGTCTATGCCCCATATAGGAAAACTTTTTTCCATGTTTCAGCCATCTAGATCGTGTGTTACCCATACAACAAGGACATGCTAAACGACCTTTCGTACTCCACCCAGACAAATCACCATACGCAGGAAAATCATTTATCGTCCACATTAAAACCGCCCACATTGTGAAGATCTCTTTGGAGCAAACATCATAGGTTGGTGCTCCAACCTCCCATAATTCCTTTAATTCTGATATTAGAGGCTCTAAGTATACATCTATATTCATTGAAGGTGATGAAGGTCCTGGTATAATCAACGATAGCATGAAACTTGATCGTTTCATGCACATCCAAGGAGGTAAATTGTAAGGTACCAACATAACCGGCCAAGTACTATAGGAAATGCTCATGTTTCCAAAAGGATTAAAGCCATCTGCAGATAAACCAAGCCTAACATTGCGGGGGTCAGAGGCAAAATCATCATATTGTGAATCAAACGTCTTCCAAGCCATGCCATTTGCTGGATGCCTTAGTACCCCATCATTACTGCGGCCTATATAATGCCATTTCATTTGTGAAGAAGTTTTCGATGACATAAAAAGCCTTTGCAACCTTGTCTTTAACGGAAACCACCGTAATATTTTAGCTGGACTTCTTTTACCTTTCCTAGACCTATCATCCATAGACTCTTTTTGCTTCCATTTTGACGCTCCGCATACCACGCATGTTTCCAGATTCTCATTGTCCTTCCAAAATAACATACAACCATTGGGACATACTAAGATCTTCTCGTATCCAAGACCTAACTCATTCATGTACTTCTTCGCCTCGTACGTATTTTTAGGAAATGATGCTCCTGGTGGGAGCAACTCATTCAAAAATTCAAGTAGTTCTCTCCAATGGTCTGTGGAGTTTGTTAGAGCTTTCCAGGATTGGGAGGTGAGGGATATTACTGAACTTTACAGTGCATTATATGCGCTGAATTTAAAGGCTGGAGAGGAGGACAGGTTGCTTTGGTCCTATTCGGGGAACAAGAACTTCTCGGTCAGATCCTTTTATAAGGTTATGTCGACCCATTCTTCCATTGTCTTCCTGTGGAAGAGCATTTGGAGGAGTAATGTTCCTCTTAAGATTGCTTTCTTTGGCTAGCTGGCCTCCCATGGAAAAATTTGACTATTGATAAGCTGAGAAAGTGTGATCTTTTTATAATCAATTGATGTTTTATGTGTAAAAGAGATGAAGAATCGGCGGATTATCTTCTTCTTCCCTGTGATGTGGTTAAGGCTTTATGGGATGAAATCTTTGCAAGGCTTGGTATCGCATGGGTAATGCCTAGGAGGGTAGTAGATTTATTGTCATGTTGGAGAGGTATTCGGGGCAATCATCAAATCGCGGCTGTTTGGAAGATGGTGCCTTTATGTTTAATGTGTTGCACTTGGAACGAGAGGAATGGTCATTTTGATAATAGGGAACATTCAATAGGAGGGTTCGGGAACTTTTTCTTTCATACATTGTTACTTTGGGCTTCGGCTATTGTATTGAATGAGACTAGTTTTAATGACTTTTATGTTGTTTTTCACAGCGCTTAGCTTGTAATTAGGTTCATCTCTTGTATACTTCCTGTGTACTTGGGCCCTGCCTAATTATGTGGATCAATAAAATTCTTCTTATAAAATAAAAATAAAAATCTTTATACAAGTACCAGTGACATTGTTTGATAGATCCTAGACCTAAACCCTCAACTATCTGGCCTAAAGGTCATCGCAAAACACATAAACAGATTTCTTAAAGTCTTTTCTATGTAAATTTGTTATCTAAGCGAAGCAAAGATCCTACTAGAAGACTCTTGCTGTATCTTTTTCTAGTCCATCACAATGCTGACTTGCATGGATTTGTTGCCACGTTTGATACTTTCCCAGAAGATTTTGAACCTGTGAAGAATATTTTGCATAAATTAAAGGTGAAGTAAATACCCTTCTGTTACCCTGAAATCTTTAAACTCTAATTTGGAGGAGATTAGAACTTTTATGGAGGTACTGTCAGTTGTTATATATGGTAAGAAGCCCAGGGCTATTGCTACTAGTCAAGATTTGTGATCCTCTAGTATTGGTCAGTACAACCCTAATGCTTCAAATGCCTCAGTTCTTTTATTTTGATTTCCCTATCCTATAATCCTTTTCACTGGTTGCATAGTTTGGAAAGCTTTTTTTGATGGTATGGTCTGATTGGAGATAGAAAAAAAACACTACTTTGTGGAAGTTAAACTAAGAGGAACACCTAGTATTTTGTGGTAAGCATCATATTATGCAGCTATTAAATCTAGGAAGATGTGAAAGTTGCAATGACTCATTGCCTTGTCTAAGAGTATAAAATTCAATAAATAAATTAATCTCTCCCATCAATTTAAGCTTTTTCGGCAATTGGTGATTTATCAAGCTATCATAGTAAAGCCACTGAGTTTAAACTATGACTCTATACTTCTTGAGATTTCAATGAGATGGGCCCACATCTTGAGATTTTGATCCACACCTGAAGAGAAGGGTTAGAATAAGAAATTAAATAATTTAATTCACATTTTCCCATTAACTTAAGCTTTTGACACGATTGGTGATTTAACATCTTGTACTATGTAATTACAATCAATGACACACTTGCTATTCACACAGTTGGTGCAAGGAAGTTATTCTGTTGAATTGTATGCAAGAATTTTTATATTTCAGTTATGAGATTGAGATTTCCTTCGAATTGAGAGCTCATGATTTCTATAGTATTGCCAATAACTGAAGTTTTATATTCCTTCTATTTTGGCTGCAAGAAGACTTTATACCATGGCTAATGCAATTCAGGTTGCGTGCTAAAAGGTAGATTGGAGTAAGTAATATTAGTAGGGAGAGTTCAATGAACTCTACGCTGCTTTTCGCAGCTCTTAGCTTGTATCTAGGCTCTTTGTATACCCCCTGTGTACTTGGGCCTTGCCCATTTTCATGAATTAAGATATCTCTTTCTTACTTATAAAAAAAAATGTATTAGTAGGGAGAGAACAGTTTTGGATGCTATTTGGGGCAAGTCAGTAGACAAGCCACACACTAAGGGTATGTTTGTTGAGATGAGGTAAGAAATTCTCAAAACTTTTCACAATTTCCTTTCCAAACATCACTCAAACACAAAACATTTTTCAATTTCAAATATTCAATTTTTTCATCTAATCAAACTTTTACTCTCAACTAGGTGTTTTCTCTCGTATACATCCAATGTACTTGGCTACGCCTATTGACATTAATAAATTTTTACTTACAAAAAAAAAAAATCATTACAACTTTTACACACTTCAAAATAAAACTCAAAAATAATAGAACTTTTCCAAACTTCAAAACAAAAATTATATTAAACCATTTTTCTCTCCTTTACCAAAACCTAATAAAGCATCTTAACTCAAACCATTTCTCTACTATTCACAGACCATTTCACTACTATTCACTGAATTCTGAGATGCTCCAAGTGTCCAAACAAGCCCTAATTCTTATGCTTCAAACAAAAATACTTGTCTTATTATTTCTTTAATTGTTCTTATAAATGATAATTATTTTTCATCCCAAGGAAGTAGTGGTTCTAATTCTGAAAGTGTCATACTTTGGCCATATGTATTTTCAATGTCCTTCAAAATCAGTTTCTATGAAAAAGTGGAGTCCTAAAGAAGTCCAAAGGTAATTAAGGAGTGAGAACAATAAAAACTTGAAGAAGACCTTTGTGAGTCCCTTGATTCTAAATTGAAAATGAACTTTGACAATCTTGAGCTAGATGATAAGGGTATGATTAATGTCATTCACCCACTTTATAGGGTCACTAAGATGTTCACGGGAATGGAGATCGCCACTAGTGAGGGAAAGTTTTGAAGCTTGAGTTGATTGTAGGGACAAATATGTTCTTTGGTAATTGATATTTGGAGTTGCTGTAATGCAATATTTATGCAGTGGAGAAATTGGTTTTTAAAGAAGATTCCCATTCTACAGCCTTATCATGTGGTATGGATTACTAACACGTGCTAAAGACTTGCCAACATTGAAGCTGAAGAAGAGTTCCTTAATCCTAAAATTGTATTGTGAATGCCATTTTTGGGAGGAAGAGAAATGTTGCAACATTGGACATATAGGGAAGGAACATCTGGTTTTGTCACCTTGTGGTTGAGTGAGATATTTCCAATTCTGGTGCAAGGAAGCTGGCTGTGTACACAAGAGACAAATAACTTGGTAATGACTTTGGTGGCGCCTTCAATTTGAAAAGTAGTTTTCATTGTCCTGGTTTGCCATAGGTGGTTAGAAAGAGATTAACTAAGCATTCTTTGTTTAAAACAGAATGCAGAGAGCATTGAAACAGCTATCTTATTTCTTTTTAGATACCTAATAGTTAATAATGGTTTTCTCTTCTGTAGGGATTTATGAAGACTTTTCATTGTGGATTTATATTCTTTAGTTTATGTTTTCCTTAGTGTTTTCTTTGTGTTTGTTGTTTTAATCATTTATAAATAAAAAAGCTATATAACTTATCAAAAAATAAAAAAGCTATATAATGTATGGAATCAAACGCCTTAAATGTTTGTTGTTAATAGAATTACTTTTTAATAGTCCTGCTTATGGGGTACTGACTTGAAAACCCTATGTACTCACATGAGTCAATTTATTATCACCATCCGCTGATGGGGTTTCTCACCCATGCTTGTTAATCTAAAGAAATTCTTGTTTGTTCAGATTCAAAGCTTTGAGGCAGAGCTGTCGGTACCTGAACTTGCTTCTAAAGAAGGTGGTCCAGAGACATTTCGTGGAGTATTCATCCGTGCTCCCGGAATCCTTGAAGTAGGGCCGGAAGTTCAAGTGCTGGCTGAGTGTCCTGTCCCATCAAACAAGGTGTTGGCTTCAAGAGCTGAGGTTGAAGACCAAGAGGTTTGTTATATGTTCCTTGCCATAATGATCTTTTGACTGGCAATACTTTGAAAAGCAAACTTCATTCTGCTATTCAATTTATACGCTAAAGTATATTTTATTTGTCTTCAAAAAATTGTCTAGCTATATGCTGTTTATTGCACAGTAAAGATAAGCATGCATCACATCTTATTTCCTGTTGTAGGAATTGGCACACTTTTCCCCATTTTCAAAACAAACCATAGGACAATCGTTAAATCATGCTACAAAAGTGGTATTGACGGCTCATAGATCTCAGATTAGATAATGAAAAGCCAATAGGCACAGTTTCTCTAATTTTTTCCCCCATGAACTGGTACGGCATAATGATTTGTTAGCCCATTAATGCAGTCACATTGAAAGGAATCATATTAATTTAATTAATCAACTTTTGATGTTATTAACTTATACATAATCATTATGTTTACGCATACCCTATTTCAGGAGAAATTGTCTGAAAAGAAAGTGATTGTAGCTGTAAGGCAGGGAAACTTGCTAGGGACTGCCTTCCATCCTGAATTGACAGCAGATACTCGATGGTATATATATATTTCCGTCACCCATGTGTTAAGAAATGTTTTATAGTATTATGTGGGGATCTAAAAAATTGCCTTGGCAGGCATAGTTACTTTTTTAAGATGTCAAGCGGTGTCGCAGAAGGGGCCTCAAGTAGCATTGTTGCTGTCGGGGGAGAGGTTTTAAGTTTAAGCAGGCAGCCAATCATCGACCTTCCCATATTTCAGTAGTTTCAGGCAGAAACTAATAATTATCTCTACCATATGTTTTCTCCCCTAGTTTGCTTTCAAGGGTTGGTTTTTTTTGTTTTTGTTTTGGCCTTTTAAAGGTCATTCACATTGAGCAAGTATTCTTTATGGTTGGTTTAGCTCTATAGTAGACATCCGGTTCTCCCCCATAAGGGTGTTTTGAGAACTACTATAAAAACAAAGAGAATAGAGTAATGCTACATATAGTCGTGGAGTATGCAAACGCCGCTCAATCGCTTTGAAAAAGAGTGGGGTTCACGATTAAAAAGTTAGTTTTTTTTCATGTAGGTTTCATATTAATTCACTTTTTTCAAAAAGACTGAGCGGCGCTTGCACAACCACGATTGCAAATATCATTTCTCAAGAGGATATACAAAAGCAAACTTACAAATTAATGTGGTTTCATGGGATCTGTTAGATATACTTTACAATTAAATTAACTATACAATCTAACGTACTACATCAAACCACATCAATTTGTATATTTATTTTTGTGTAATTCATCTATGTCTAAAGTATTTCCTAGGTGTTTTAATATTTGATATCACTTGCATATGGGAAACCTTTAAATTTTTGTCCATGTAAATTGTATTTCTGTCATTGGATCTTCAATGGCAAAAAGTGACCGTGTGGGGATTAGCCTTCAAGTTAATCTCCAGCATGTTTCTGCAAATGCTGCAAAGATTCTCTCATTTAGGATTTATACCGTAAAACTTCAAGAGGTTTTACGGTTATAAACAGGTCAAGTGTAGTAATTATCTCAAGCACTTTGTTTTGATCGTGTTCTCAGTTAATATGCTAATTCCTATATGATGAACACTGCCAATAATAATGGCAACAACTAGGCCTATTTTGAGAATTATGAAGTAAAGTTCTGTTATTTGCATGTCAATATTTGTGGGGGCATGTCTTTTTGCCACAACTAGGCCTTTCTTTGAGAACTATGATTTTTTTCATACGACATGAAAACTTGTTTATTGCCCCCAAAGACCTGGGATGATGTTTATTGCCCCCATTATATACCGCATGCATTGCATGGTAAACAAGAAACGGCCGACCATATAAAAATAAAATAAAATGAAAGTTAGTGGCGCATGGCTGCTTGCTCATGTGTGGCCTGCCTGTGATCATTGCATTGTTTAGGGTACTGGCAAATGTGTGGTTGCATCTACTGTATGCATGTTTGGCTTTTATCACCAGTTTGAGGAGCTCATGTAGAAATTAGCATCAGAAATCTCCTTATGATATATATAAATATATATACACACACACACACACACACACAAGGGTTATGACTTCAGGTTTATACATATATGTATATACGAGAAAAAACCAACAGAAAACAATAAGCACTGTAATAAATAATGGAAAAAAGAAGAAACAAAAGCTAGTAGGGTAAGGAAAATAATTTATAGAAAACAATAGGCACTGCAATAAACAATGGAAAAAAGAAAAAAGAAAAGCTAGCAGGAATTATAAATAACCCATAAAGAAGAAAAAAGAAATAAAAAATAACCCACTAAAGAAATATATAGCTCTGAAAGAAATCACCAAACAAGCTATTACCAAACAAGTTAGCAAGAAACAAAAATAACCCATAAATACCATTTTAAGGTGCACTGTTCTCCTTAATAGTCCTCACAGGATGTCCTATCACCCTGCAAAACCAAATAGATACTAGAAAAGAAAAAATATGGATTTCTCTCTTTATTTAAATCTCTGACATGGATTTAATTTTACTGTGCAGAAAAGTGATGAAAGAATATCATGACACTGATGAATTGGTGAAATCATGCATTTTTTTTTTTTGTTTAGTAATGAAAGCGGCCTTTTATTTCTTTTTCATCTTTTTGTTTTTTTTCTTCAGTAATGACTACAGTTTTTTTAATCCACTAACATGTATTCTTCTTTAAAAAACCCCGACATGTATTTAGTTTTATTTTGTATGAAAGTACAATATGGATGACACAAAAACAGGACCATGAACGTATAGAAAGAGACATGCATGGATTTTATTTTATTTTTTTTAGCAATGCGATGGATTTTTTTTACCCAGTTAAGAATAGTTTTTAATGTTTTTTGTAATTTTTAATTGTTTTCTAGGTTTTGATTTATTTATTGGCTACATGAGACATGCATATTTTTTTTCTTATTCTTAAGTAGCGAGCGCATATTTTTTATTTTTTTAAAAATCCTTATCAAGGATAATTTTTTAATGTTTTTTTATGATTTTTTTAATTCTTTTACAATTTTTTAATTCTTTTACATTTCTATATGCATGATTGACAATTATTTGAAATGTAATATTTGAAAATATTAAAATGTAAACCGGCTACAATTATCTATACGCTTGACTGACAAACTTACATTACCTATATGCATTGATGAGGGACACAAGGGTATACTGATACAGCTGACTTTTGGACTGCCACAACCGATAGACGGTTGTACTGACTAACACAAATAAAACAAATAAACACAACTCACTGACACAAATAAACACACAGGATTGTACTGACACAACTGGTGAGAAATCACAGGACAAAAAAAACAAATTGACTTTTAGATTGCCACAATCGACGGAAATTATAAAACAAATAAATACAATCACTGACAAAAATAAACACACACAGGACACAAATAAATAGAACAACAATTATACACTCAGTGGGCAAATGTAATTGGCATGCAGTCGGAAAAAAAAAAAAAAAAAAAACCGACCGAAGTAAAATGGAAGAAATCGATTGAATCGTTTCGGCAAATATTTTCCCGCTTCTGGTGTGCGACTGAGACCGAAGAGAAACTTTCCCCCATTTTGTTGGCCCGGCTTCTTCAGTTCGTCGTGGGTGCAGATCGGTTGATGCTGGGTTGGGCATCTGTTTTGCTTGGGTGGGTTAAGTTCAGGCCGGTTGCGTTGGGTGGGTCAAGGTTGAGGCTTGTTTGGGTGAGCTTGGTGGGCTGAGTTTGGGTCAGATCCGTGGGCCATCACCTCGGGTGAGCTTCGTGGGCCAGCATTTCGGGTCAGCGACAGTGGGTCAGCGACGTGGGTTGGCAGTTCGTGGGTCGGGCTGGGTTTCGTGGGTCATGATCTAAGGCTGCCATCGGCACCACCACAGCCAGGTTCTCTATCCACCATTGATCGGAAAACCAACATCATATGCTTGAATAAATGTTTGATTTTCCTAGTATATAAATTGCACAAAACGTGCTCAGTTTCGTTGCAGAACTCATGGACGGGGTAGATATATATGTGGCTATGTGGGTCTGTGTCGTGGCATTTGCATTAACAATGTAAAGTGAGATGTTGGAGCATTAATATGAGGAACAAAAAGCTGTTTTCAAAAAATGTTGTTTACAGTTGTTGTTTAGTTACATGATTGAAAAATTTAATAATTTTCTGGTGCAAAAGATTGAATACAAGTGTAGAATTGTTGTTAAAAAAATACCTTCGAGTGTTTTTTATTGGTTAAAACTGTACCAATAAATTGAACTAATTGCATAATGCTAATGGTTGAGGATTTTAAAATTGATGGTGATAAGTCTACTTAAACATTTGGAAACAAATTGTGTATAAACACAGCAATATATAATCACCATGCAGCTATGGACATGCCATTATCAAGTCCCCTTTCAATGTGGCTCAAATTTGTTTTTTCCTTTTGGGTTTTAAGCGAAAATTGTTGGCATTTGTGTTTGACATAAGGAAAAATAAATTACAAGACTCATGAAAATTGAGAATTTATTATTATTTTTATAATTGGCCATATTTTTCTACTTTAAATTGAAAATGTTGAGGGTGTGATGTACAAGTTTTGTAATAAGAAAATAAAATCTTGGCTGAGAAACATGAAGGTTTTAACTCCAAATGTAAGATGTGAAAATTGATTAGTAATTGTCATTTGTTTTTAAATTAAAAGAAAAGTTTTATTATGCTTGCTTCACAACTGCTTTATGAAATGTGATCATATTAGTGAACAACTTGTACAGGCCATGGGAAAAGCGGAAGAACAAGCATCTACCTTAACACCATCTAGCTCAAATCACCCAACCATAATATGTTATTTTATAATTTAAAAACCTAATGCAATGCAACTCAATTATTTAGCATCCTAATTATTATTATTTCTTTTATGTTAGGGTATCAGTCAAACTGGTCTACAAAACTTTCCAACGCCCATGCATGGTTATTTTGGACCAGTTCCTGCATGGTCACCACCTTTCATGCCGTATTTAGATGGCAACAAAAATGTAAGCAACATTGTGGTGCTTTTCCTACAAATGCATGAATTTATAACTTATATTATTTATATTTTATTTCTTTCCTGTGAAGCAAAACGTTGGATATGCATTTCAATATGGGATGGGACCTCCAAGGCCATTTATGAGTACAAGCTCCGCGACGACCGCAAGATTTCCTGAAGAGGATAGACCGGAATGTTTTGAAACTGAAGCACCATGTACTTCCCCCGCTAGAGTTGATGAAGAAATACTGTTGGATAGACGAGTTGATGTCGTAACTGAACCTGTTTCCCCCGGTACACCACATGTAGTGACATCGTCAAATGGTGATGATATTTTTGAGGAGCCAAAGTCAGGGATGGAGTTCAATTCGTTTGAAGATCTGTTGAGCTATTATAAGCAGTATGCAAAAAGATGTGGGTTTGAGGTGATGACACAAAGGAGTGAGAGGTCTGATGATCACGGTGTGAGATATGTTACTCTTGGTTGTGCACGGGGAGGGAAGGCCCGGATTAAGAGTTCTAATCCTGCAAACCCACGTCCGACGGGAAGGACGGATTGTAAGGCCCGGATTAATGCACTAAGAATTGAGGGGGAGATGCGGTTGACAACAGTGAATAATACACATAATCATGTAATCAGCCCTCAGAAATCCCGCTTCTTTCGATATAATAGAGCAGTTAGTGAAACCGTTAAAAGAGTCCTAGACACAAATGATTTAGCTGGCATCCGAATGAACAAGAGTTATGGATCTCTTGTGGTTGGCACAGGTGGCTTTGAGAACCTCACTTTTTTGGAAAAGGATTGTCGCAATTACATCGACAAAGCTCGTCATCCGCGACTTGGTGCAGGTGGTGCTGGAGCACTTCGTGACTATTTTATGAGAATGCAGTACAAGAATAACGGCTTTTTTGCGTTGATGGATTTAGACGATGACGGGTGGTTGAAAAAATTTTTTTGGGCAGATCCACGAAGTCGGGTTGCTTATCAGTATTTTGGTGATATCATGACATTCGACACCACATACCTGACTAATAGGTATGGGATGCCCTTTGCACCATTTGTCGGTGTAAACCATCACGGGTAGTCGATTCTATTAGGAGCTGGATTGATTTCCAATGAGGACACGGAGACATTTACATGGCTGTTCCAAACCTGGTTGCAGTGTATGGATGGAATAGCTCCAAAGGCAATTATCACTGATCAAGACAGAGCAATGAAAAATGCAATTGCTATTGTCTTTCCTGAAATTCGACATAGATTTTGCCTTTGGCATATACTTAAGAAAGTCCCTGAGAAGCTTGGATCGTATGCCACCTACAGAAGTGGGCTGAAAACTGAGCTGATGAAATGTGTGTACGACACACAAACTATTCAGGAGTTTGAAAACTGTTGGGCCGGTTTTATTAACACATACGACTTACATGAGAATGCATGGTTGACAAGTTTATACAATGAGCATGAGCATTGGGTACCGGTTTTCCTAAAAGAGCACTTTTGGGCTGGAATGAGTACAACCCAGCGAAGCGAGAGTATGAATGCTTTTTTTGACGGTTACGTCCATGCGAAGACCAACTTGAAGGAGTCTGTCGACCAGTTTGACAATGCATTGAAGAAGAAAATTGAAAATGAAAATCAGGCGGAATTCCAGTCATTTAGCGGCACCATTCCCTGCGTATCTAGATCCCCAATTGAGAAGAAATTTCAATCCTTGTACACCAATACTAAATTTAAGGAAGTTCAACAGCAAGTCATTGGCATGCTTGATTTGGAAATTAAGCTACACAGGTCTGATGGCGTAACTAGGACTTATGTATTAGATGATGAAGTTCGTATTCAGGAGTTCACAAAACAGGTTACATATTCAGTGGATTTTAATGTGGATGACTGCAATGCAAAGTGCTCATGTGGGTTATTTCAGATGAGGGGAATACTGTGTAGACATATTTTGGCTGTATTCAAAACAATGGGTATAAAATCATTGCCAAACTAGTACATTTTGGACCGATAGAGGAAAGACATCAAGAGGAGATACACGTCAATCCGAAGTAGCTACGATGCAGGGGATCAGAGGCCAAATGGTAATAGAGACACAATTCTTCTGAATATGTGCTACGAGATGATAGATTATGCCATGGATTCTAATGAGCAATTTGAAGATGCAAAGAAGAGGATAAATGAGATGACTGGATTATATCGTCAATACCAACACCCCTTGGCTATGGCCGAGACAGGTTCGAAAGCGACAAACCTATTTCTTGTGTATTTACTACAATATTGGAAGTTTATTTCTCCATTACCTATTTCTTGTGTATTTATGTCCTATCTAACATCTCTTTGCCCAAAAAAGGTTCAGAACCTGTATTTACGACACAGGATACTGCAGTTGGTAGTTCACAACAAGTGAAAAGTCCACGTATTGTCAGAGGGAAGGGAAGACCCCCATCTCTTAGAAGAGCATTTAGGATGGAGATAGACATGCAGAAGGTTAAAGCCAAACAAGCCAAACAACAAGTTGGAGGAAAACGCAAACAGGTTCGGGTTTATATGCTCATATGTGTTTTTTTTTTTTTAAAAAGATTAGGATATTTTTGCCGTAATGTAATAGAGCAGTTTTTTATTTCCTTAATTGGTAGCGAGATGAGAGAGAGACATCATCCATGGGCACGTGTATGAATTTATTTCATGACGGAGATATTGCAGCCCTGGACACGCGCAGGAATTTATTTGGGCCATCGGAAATAGATATTTGTGTCAATCCTGGACAAGTGCAGGTATTAGACCGATTGTTCTTATAAAAGCTATGGTTTGATGTGGGTTTCAATATTTGTAATCTGATAGGATTTGTTTGAATATAAACAGGGAGTTCGAGACAGCTCACCTTTTAACAGTAGTGGACCCACCCAATCTCATCCCATTATTGATAGTCAAGAAAGTGTAAGATGGAAGGAGCTTGCATATATTAGATTCTAATATTTATTGGAGATGACTGAATATTTTCTCCCATTTTTCCTATCAGATATTTTATGATTGGATGGTGCACAACCAGAGCTCTTTGGGTGGAGATGGGTCACAAGAATAGCAATAATGTGGTTAATGGTTGAGGCACATAAGGTATTTTTGATATCTTTGATGCGTAGCCATTAAAAATGATGGAAGTTTTTTTGTAAAGAAAAGCACTGTAATTATGTATGTGGAAAAACAGGATAAGTTGGAGGAAAAGCAGGAAAAACAGGCCAGGGCATATTTTTGTATTTTTGTAAATTTTGAAAATTTCTTGTGTAATTCATTTCATGTAATTATTGCAATGGTTGAGAATGTGGCTTCGAATGAGGCTAGACACACATGAGGAGTTTGAAAGCTATGTATTATTGAGGTGTTGACGTTGAAAAGTATTAATGGTTATGGAGGTGTTGACGTTGAAAAGTATTCAGTGGATTCCCGAAAGTTTAGTTATACCGGATTATAAGCAGGAAAAGTATATGATACCTATATTTGTATCAATCGGGATGGTGTAATGGTAGTTCACGTGGGCTGGAATTTGATTCAGTCTGAGGGTGTATTTAAGTTCAGGCGGAAATGGCTCAAAAAGGCTCAAAAACAGTTAAGTGTATTTGTGTAAAAATGACCACACTACTTAACGTTAGTGTCCAGATTAATGGCATACAAGCTGAAAGTAAAACAAAAATCTGGAAATGACCAAACTACTTAACGTTAATCTGGAAACAGTTTATTAAGAGCAGTAATTCATACAAGTTGCTAGGCAGAAGTTAGAACATACAAATAAAACCAGTTTCATTATTTCAAGTTCCTCCAAATTGTTCTTTCACTTACAAATCACAAATTACTAAGACAGCGAGCAACATATAATCAGGAATTCCTCATTACAGTCATACAAATGAGGCCAAAATGACCAACTTGAGAAAGGCTCAAAATGACCAATTTAAAAAACAAACCCAAAAGTCCAATTCGGTTTTACATATGACACAAGTCGACCAGTACATTCCAACTGATAAAAGCGGTGCCAAACAGGCCAAAAACGGGCTACATCAGTCGTAGCATTGGTTGAGATAGGTTACAAGACACTGGATACACTAAAAGTACACCACAAAAAGTTACTATGAAAAAGCATGTCAATCCCAGCAAATTGAAGACTCCCTTGTACTTCTTCTCCAATGCTTCATATTTGGCTTCCTCGATGCGTAGCCGCTCATGAAGTACCCTGTCGTGCCTCCGTTCAGTTAGCTCCAACGTCATCTTGCAGCAACTGTTTTGCTCACTTTGAATATCAATCCACTCGAAAAAGTTACATTGTTTTTTCATCTTATAGTTTGGACAATTGAAAAATCTTCTACCAAAAGAGTTTGCTTTTCCAGAAATCTGTAGCTTCGCTTGGGAGCCACAATAGCAAAGTGGTCTCTCCAAACTTAATCTGGAATGAGAAGTAGAACTCATTTGCTATCATGGATATTGTAGTAAAACGAGCATTCAAATCAGTATATGGCATTTAATAAACAGGTTATCACTATACATAAGGCAGTATTGTGATAAATTTGGGCTAAGAAATATACACTGCAGCTATGGCATTTAATAAACAGGTTAAAAACAGATATATAAGACAGTATATATATGCATAGGAGAAGAAATATACACTGCAGCTATGGCATTTAATAAACAAGTTATGAAGATATATGTCAATCCCAATTGAAAACAGTTAAGTAAAACAGTTTAAAAACAGATATATGTCAATCCCAATTGAAAACAGTTAAGAGAAACAGGGCCTTATAAGCAGTATGTCAATTGGGGTCCCAATTGAAAACAGTAAAGTGAAATAGGTTCTATTTGATATATGTCAATTCCAATTGAAAGCACTTAAGTGAAACAAACAGTTAAGTGATTAAGGTTCTGGGAGATACATGTCAATCCCAATTGAAAACAGTTAGGTGAAACAGGGCATTACAAGCAGTTTTTCAATCCCAATTGAAAACAGTTAAGTGAAACAGAATAATACACAAGCAGTATGTCAATCACAATTGAAAACAGTTAAGTGAAACATGGTTATTTCAGATGTAAGTCAATCCCAATTGAAAACAGTTAAATGAAACAGAATAATACACAAGCAGTATGTCAATCACAATTGAAAACAGTTAAGTGAAACAAGGTTATTTCAGATGTAAGTCAATCCCAATTGAAAACAGTTAAGTAAAACAGAATAATACACAAGCAGTATGTCAATCACAATTGAATACAGTTAAGTGAAACAGGGTTATTTCAGATGTAAGTCAATCCCAATTGAAAACAGTTAAGTGAAACAGAATAATACACAAGCAGTATGTCAATCCCAATTAAAAACAGTTAAGTGAAACAGGGTTATTTCAAATGTAAGTCAATCCCAATTGAAAACAGTTAAGTGAAACAGAATAATACACAAGCAGTATGTCAATCACAATTGAAAACAGTTAAGTGAAACATGGTTATTTCAGATGTAAGTCAATCCCAATTGAAAACAGTTAAGTGAAATAAAATAATACACAAGCAGTATGTCAATCCCAATTAAAAACAATTAAGTGAAACAAGGATATGACACACAGGATTTGGGTAGCATATATGGTGCCCAATCCCAACTGATACAATCAAATATGAGCAAGAAGGTTTTGTCCGACTAACATTTATTGCTAACCTATCAATATGAAGCTTTTTCTCAGTACTCAGACGCATAAATCAAGATGCTGAGTCAAATAAAAATAATGTTAGGTGGCTAAGTGGCTAGGTTGTAAGCATGTGTGTGTGTACCTCTCCATCCACCATTTACATTACTGATCAACAAAAACATACCACCCGGAACCAAACATATTTATTTTAAAAACATTTTTTGACAAGTATTTCTTTTATAAACATAACAGATTTCATAACAGATTTCTTTTATCAACTCCCAATATTCATTACAGAATATTATGCTTCGCAGAAACTACAGAAATACCAAAATAAAAATACCCAAAAATAGAGAAATCCAATCATACAAATACAGTAATTTAAAAATATGATATGAAATAACCTGGACACGGGCGACTAATTGTCAGTTTCGGGATGAGAAGTTAAGGTTAGATCTAGGTATAAACAAGGCTAGGGTTTCGGTTTGGGATGAAGACTTAGGATTTTGCAAATGGTTAGGGTTAGATCTAGGCTGCTTAGGGTTAGGGTTTCGCAAATGTTTAGGTTCGGTCACCTTTGAGACTACGAAGGGACTGAGATCATGATGGACTCGAGCAATGGAATGAGAGAAGAAGAGAGACAGAGAGACGGAGAGGGAAATACAATGAGAGGGACTGAATCGAGGGAGAGGGAAGATGATTAGAGGGACTGACTGACTTGAGGCTTTGGGAAGACGATTGAGATGGACTGAATCGAGGGAGATGGAAGGAAGACGATTAGAGGGGAAGACGATTAGAGGGACTCAATCAAGGGTTTCGTCAATCCGATGAGAGGCATTGAATCGAGGGTTTCGCATTTGGGGAAGAAGATGAGAGGAGGGAAACGAATCTAGGGTTTGGAATTTAGGGAAGACGATGAGAGGAGGGAAATGAATCGAGGGCTTCTGGGCTTCTGGGCTTCTGAGGGACTGAAATTTTATCGAGGGTTTCGAGAGTTTGGGGAAGACGAGACAGGAGGGAAATGAATCGAGGGCTTCTGGGCATCTGAGGGACTGATTCAGAATCGTGCGTTTCGTGCATTTGGGGAAGACGAGAGAGGAGGGAAAGGAATCGAGGGCTTCTAGGCTTCTGAGGAGGGAAAGGAATCGAGGGACATTTCGAGCATTTGGGGAAGACGATGAGCTGTTATCACGGGGAAGACGAGAGGGAAATTAAATGAAGACGATTGCATCGAGGACTTGAAGGAAGGCGATTGAATCGAGGGGCTTCTGACTTTAAAAACCAAAACGGAGCGTTTTCGTTTTATCCACGTCAGCGAAGTCGTTTGCACGCCGACTGCTCAAAACGACTGCATCCAGAGTTTTTCTAAATGCAAATAAACCACTGATACAAACCACTAACTTTTGCACGGCAGCACACAATAAAATTGAAGGGTAAAGAGGAAACACACACAACACAAAGAAAGACAGTGAAAATACTGTTCATTATTATGGTAACTAGATAGTTGCTTATTATAATAGAAAGATACATATATATATATATATATATATCCAAATGATTTTGTTTGAATGAGTAAAGGCATAAATTCCTTCCGGTCATCAATGTTTTGAGCAAAGAAAACAGAAGAAAAAATTCTAATAAACCAGGTAAATTTGATTAGGACAAGAAGCATGGGATCCAAGGCATTAAAGGGCTTTCTATACAAATGAGTTCTGCGTAATCGGTACGTCAGCGGACTGCTTAATTATCTGCTACACTTGATCAAGCTTTATGTTTGCTATGGATTTAAGACTTTCGAGCTCCATGTGCCCTCCCTTTCTGCAAATTTTAAAGGCCAATTCACGTGTTATCTTTAGTTGAAGGTTACTTCATACTCATCAAACTCTCTCTCTCTCTCTCTCTCTCTCTCTCTATATATATATATATGTTGTTCTGCAAATTTACGTGGGATCCAACCTATTTTCTCCCACAAAAATATTCGAGCCTTCAACAGCGGATGACTTCCTGAATGCTTTAATCTTAATTATAAATTTATAGAACTCCAATAATATGAATGTAGCCGCGTTCATTAACTTCTTCTGCATTCAAAATAGTAACTTTTTGGCAGAATGCCAAATAATCCTTAGAAAACTATTCTATAGAGGAATCATGACCTAATTACTGCTCTGTTTAACCAAGAATAACACGAGAAATTACGTTAATCATTCTCTCCTCCCAAAGCCTGTAATTAAGTCGTTGAAGCAAACACAAGTTTTTTATTTTTTGTGAGGTTTATTTAGGGAAAGAAATATTTGTATAGAGGTCGGTTTCTCAGCTGCTTGTTTAGATGGAGAAGAAACTCGATCCTCCTGACTTAAGGCGAACTCCATGGCCTATTCCTAGCCGAACCCTGCCTTTAAAAGCCCCTTCGCACCCGACCCTTTTCATTGCTCATTCCTTCTTCTTCCATTCTCATTGCAATAGAAAAAGTCTACTGAAGGTGACGAGAAAGAAAAATCATAGGGATGGATATAAGAAAGTTATGCATTTTCATTATTTTCTTTGTTCTGTTCATCTCCATGGATCCCACCTTTGTTCAGGCTGACGGGAATGAAGATGGGAAGAGCAAGAATGTCGATGGGAACAGCAACAAGAATAATGGGAACAATGACAACAACAACAGCCAAGGGGATGATCCTGCCACAACAGATTACGACGAGTTGGCACCAGCAAAAACGGGACAGGAACGAGCTATGTGCAAAGCGAAGGGGGCATGCAAGTCCAAAACCCTTATGTGTCCATCTCAGTGCCCGGCGAGGAAACCCAAGAATAACAAGAAGATGAAGGGATGCTTTGTTGACTGCAGTAGCAAGTGTGAGGTCACTTGCAAGTGTAAGCATCGACCCTCTCCCTACTGACTTCTACTACCATTTCTTTTTATCACTAATAATACTTATGTTTCTTTCTTTATGAAAAGTATTATTAGATTTCAATTTGTGATTCTTTTCAACAAGCTGAGAGCTTGAGAATATATTTAAGGGCAGGAGGAATCTGAGGATTTTTTTTGGCAGATCGTAAACCCAACTGCAATGGATATGGCTCTCTCTGCTATGATCCTCGGTTTGTTGGTGGGGATGGTGTGATGTTCTACTTTCATGGAGCAAAGGGAGGAAACTTTGCCGTTGTTTCAGATGATAACCTCCAAATCAATGCTCATTTCATTGGAACCCGACCACAAGGACTCGTGACTTTACATGGGTGCAAGCCCTGGCTGTCATGTTTGACACTCACACCCTTGTTATTGCTGCAAAGAGAGTCACACACTGGGACGATAATGTTGATGCTCTTTCTGTGAGGTGGGATGGCGAGGCTGTCGACATTGCTGCCAATGGAGAGGAAGAATGGAGGACTAATGGTGAAGAAAGAGAAGTGGTAGTTGAGAGAACAGACGATGCTAACAGTGCAAGAGTTACAGTTGCTCATCTGGTTGAAATAGACATTAGGGTGACACCAATTCGAGGGAAAGAAAACAAGGTTCATAACTACCAGATACCAGCAGATGATGCTTTTGCTCACTTGGAGACACAGTTCAGGTTTGCCAAGCTAACAGATTTTGTGGAGGGAGTGTTGGGAAAGACATACAGGCCAGGTTATGTTAGCCCTGTGAAGATTGGGGTTCCCATGCCAATGATGGGTGGGGAGGACAAGTACCAGACTCCATTCCTCTATTCACCTATTTGCAAAGCTTGCAGGTTTCAGAGGCAAACTGCGATTGGTCCTACGAAGGAAGTTGCTCAGTACTGATGACAATCAAGTTAAATAGACATTGGTCTTTGAAAACAGATCTGTAGTTATCTGCAGGAGACGTTTATCTTGTTTTGGGTCTTCGGCTTTGTGTTTGACTGAAAACAGAAATAAGGGCTATAATGTTTGCCCATGGCACTGTCATCTTCATAAACCTGTGAACATTTCATCTTTCAATAAATTCTTTTCAAGTTCTTGGTGATTGAAGTTTTTTTTTCCTTTTGGTTAAACTTGGAGAAAACTAATTTTTCTTTTTACCTTAATATATATTTATACATAGTTACAAGAAATTGTGGAATATTTTATTCAAATAGAACTTTCTGATGAATGAGGATAGCCTACAAAATCTTATAATTTTACTTATTGATGAATGGAGATACTTCTTGTCCAAGTTATGATGGCTTGGGATAAGTACTCTAAAAAGCGGAGACAACTGCATGGCTAGATGCATGGACAAAGGAAGATTTGCTTAACTCATGGTTAGATCTCTATTTCCCCACCATGAAAAATTTATTGAAGGTTGAATATAATAAATTAACTTGGACCTGTGACTAAAAGTACAAGCACACCGACTAGAGAAATGAACTTGGAATCTTAAAAGCGGTTTAGGTTAGGAGCATCCTTGTGCCTAGCTTATATTCAAAAACTTATCATATTCAAGCTTATCTATCTATATATTATTATAATTTCAAAGTATGAAACTTTGCGCCTATGAAACCAATTATCAACAATAACATTATATTATTATCTAATATAATTATCACTATTCTTTTAATCACTCTAAAGCATCTTTTTTATAGTCTCAACTGATGATTTTTTAGTTTTGTAGCCAATTGATTAATAAATTTTATTAAATTTATAATCAGTTGAAGAGCGTATCTGTTATGACTATTGAATTGGATAATATATGGATCATCTATGGTAGAACATTACACATGAATCCAGAGGATTCCTATCATTTTTCTTCTCCTTGAATAGATCGAGAGAATATATATATTCTGTTGCAAGAATGCAATGAGGTATATGGCTTATGAGACACCTTTTGTTTTTTTATGGTTGGAATCCTTTCTGCCTTGATAACCAGTTAAAAAGCTTATTCAATTAGAGACTTATCTGACTACTCTTATACTCCATAAAGCGAAGGCTTCGATTTTGAGGACGCCTCTGACCTCTATGTACAGGAAGCTTCTACAGCTAAACTCTTTGTCACTCCTATACACGGGTCACCAAATGTGTTAACTGATACTCCAATGCCACAACTCTTCGATCCAATGCAAGCCTGTTAGAGTTCAGACTTGTCAGTATAAACCATTATACATTGAATTTTAAGAGGTACACGGGATTTTATAAAGAGTGAGCAATATCCAACCTTCTGGACAATTGAAAGAGCCGTCCTGCTGCTGCACTGGCCATGGCTATAGCCCCCACAAGTTCCACGAGGAGTCCCAAAACTCGCAAACTTGACTGAAGAGATGACCTGACCAGGAATCGGGCACTCCAACAATACTGTAGGCCCTAGTTTACTTCCTGATGTCGAATCTGTACTCCATGTATCTATAGGTGATGGGTGGGATTCTGACACGTGTGAGCACAAACTTCCAATCTGTCTTGTGGCAAAAGATAGCTTTGTTGGATCACCACCTATTTCCTCAAACAGTACAAGAGTGTTGCCACTTGATTGCAACCATGAACGGGGTACATGGTACCTGTGAGATCAGAGATATCAGAATCAAACGTTTCACTTTTGCACATTTGATTCTCTGTAAGGCACTTACAGTGTTTGAGATGGCTTCCCACAGTTGCTGAGGCATTTACTTGAGTCATAAGGTCCCTGGTAATTGCAAGAGTCAGCACAGCCACCATTTGGAGAGGCATACACAGGCCAATAGCGCCCAATGCTTTGTCCATTCACCCATGCCTCACCCTTCCCCAAACCTGTAAAGTCTAGTGCAACCGGGTCACTGCCAGCGGGCGCATCAAACTTTGTCTGAATCAAGAAGTATAGCTTTTGATTAGCCTTTGACTAGAATCCACTTCAGGTGGATACAGACAATAGAACAACCAGTCAAGCAAGTCATTATGAGTTAACCAATTGTTTGCGATTCACTTGGTCACAAAATAAGGTATGATAACCAATAATAAATAAAAAATTGATGTTACCTTGTACCAAATCAAGGGTTGATTCTTGGGTAATGTAGATTTTGAATCCCACTGCGAAGAACTTCCACTGGGCAGACCTAATTCTTCACCTTTGAGTCCAACCTGCACTCCAATGAGAGATGAAATGAGAGGAACAATGAATGTTGTTGCATTTGATCCATTGGGAGAGACATGAACAGAAAATGAGATATCGTTTAGGGAGCTGTATAACTACTGATTCTGAATGAATTAATTGAGAATTCAGTTTCTTCATCGCCTAGTCCATTCCGAACAACACCATTCTTTGTTTCAAGGATTCCTATCTATTGGTAACCAAAATCAGGACATGTTGAAATAGAAATAAAAATAAAGGAAATAAAAAATGAACCTGATATGTCCATTCTTGTGAAGAGAGGTCGACAGTGGTGCCATTTTTTATGCCTTTTAGCTTTACTGGACCGGTGATCCCCGCTCCGGTTTTGTCAAAAAAAGCTCCAGAGTTCTAATATATATAAATTGATGTATGCATTAAAAATAACTTAAGACTTGCTGAATTCTGAAACTTGTTCAACCAATAATAATACTCATTTAGCTTGAAAATTACTATTACAACAAGAACTTCCCCTTATTTAACAAATGCAGGAAGGCTGACCTGAAGTCCCACAGTCAAACTCAGCAGATCAATTTTGTTCTTCCCAGTAACAAGTGCAATGGGGATATCCTCTGAAACCTTACCTATTCCACTCCCTGCAAAGTTTCCAAATCTTAAAATGTCAATAACTGGTCAAACTACAGAATATCAGAAAGGATTTCAAAGTTATATTTCACAAGGTAAATGTAATGTTTGATTTACCAACAGAGAATTGTCAATTATATAGATTGCTTTTCTAAAAACTTCACTCTAAAAAGACGATTTTGTTCTCTCTTTTCCAGAAAAGTGACAACAGAAGATTAATAGAGAAAGAGGTTTCCTCCAAGAAAATTCTGGATTAGAAGGGAAAAAAGATAAGCCTCAAAGCTAACAATTAAGTAGTGATCAAGGGGTAGTAACCCATATCACGGGAGGAAACTTTGCAGAGAGTTCCATTACTATTAATGGGTGGCTCTGTGATTTCTTATGGGCACAGGCATCTCAGGTAATTCAGTCTTATGGTTCTTCATATGGCCTTTTTTTTCCTAGCTGCTCATTTTGTTTGGGTTCATAATAAATTAAAGGTAGGAGTAGTAACTCATTACATTCTGTGTGGAATTGCCACAACATGGGCATTCTTCTTAGGGATAATGATTAGAAGGTTTTGAAAGGAATTATGGCATTAAGGTTTCCAAGGTTTAGCCAAGGCTTAGCTCAGGACCCCACTACTTGTCATATTTGGTTTGGATGTATGCCATTGGATGTATGTTGGCATAGGAAGGGCCACTGGATCACCCCATCTACTTTGCAAGTAGACAACTTTCTGCTTGGGAATTATACAGCCACCAAAACTTCTTTATCATGATCCGACCCACACTTACAACCCGAGATTGAGCACCAAGGCTGCTCATAACAACGTAGCAAAAAGAAGGATGTGATGGCCAAAACTAAACTATTTCTCGAGAGATTGCTGTCCATATATTGATAAGGGATAAATGGATTCTTGAGAAGAGAGGAGCCATGGTGGTCCTCCTGGGCCACCCAGATCCCACAAGAGAACAGAAAGTTGGATCTACATTGATCTCACCTAAATCGCCCCATCTATCCTCCTCAGAAGAAATTTGGTTTCAAACATTGGTTCGAACAGGAGAAGTACGCCATGCTAATGTGCTTGGATGATCCACATCTCAGGGTCAGGCGTTGATGAGCACACTGAACTATCCATGTGGCTTAGAGCCCTCACAACCTAGGCAGAATGAATCAACGATGCAATTATCAGGGGCGTGCTCTACCCTAAGTAATAGCCCGTTGTGGAAGCCCGTCAAAAAAAAGCACCAACAAAAGCTAGATAAGGATTTATGAGCTAAGCAGAAATGGAGTGGTGAAAGATTCATCCAACTCTTTTTTTTATAATAAATATGTCACTGGGTTCCATAGCACAAATTAAAACTTTGAGACAACACACACACACTAGATGACCAAGAAACCTTCTGTACCTTAACCTAATGATAGACAAAGTAACCTTTGCCTTCCTCAAAATTACAAAGGAAGGTAAGATTGAGCTTCTTCAAGACCTGTGCCCACCTTAGTCTTGGCAGCATTGAAGGATGGAAAACAAGTTTCATAAGGAAGCATACATCTCTAGTAATTTCATTTGATCACATTCCCATTGCTATAAAATTTCCACTTACCTACAAGCTTCCCATTAGTGAATGCATGAAGTGCATGTCCAAGAGATTCCACATGAAGAACTGTTTGGGATCCATCTTCAAGGAACGGTTCATCACCTTTAATTTCAATGCTGCCAAAAGTAACCAGAATAAAATGTGTTTCAATAGTGATCAAATCATAATAACTGGCTGGAGAGGCAAACAATATTCCTAAGATAGAATAAGAGACTTCTTTACCCTAATGAATACCACAGGTAGTCACTCTTATCAGCTGTGGTATTTATTTGCTCCAATGGTCCAAGTTTCACAAATGCATCATCCTTTGAGATACCCACTGGTTCATTTATCCAACTCCAACCAGAGCCTAATGCTTCAGATGAATCAATATTTCCTTTCAGAGATTGATGACTGAAGCTTGGAATCATTGTCGCAGAGTTAATCTGTCATGAAAATTTTATATCACATGATTAGTTAGAGAATAATGTTTAAAACATATTGAAATTGATTTTTTTTTAAAGGAAACTTATAAACAACAAAAATGGTTAGTGTAGCTTTGCTTCTGCATTTTGAAGATGCTTCACATGCCTGAAACTTCCTTAGAAACAGGCTGCAATGTGGGCCATAACAACACTCTTGGTAGCAGTGCATCATAAGTAAGAGAAAAATCATTCTTCTCCCATTATTGTGCACAGAATTAATGAAGGTATAACTTATCTATGTGATTTGCACGCATAATTGTCTCTTATGCCAAAACATATATACAACCACTAACAAATTTCCTAAACCAAGTCTCATCTAGAGTTCCTTAGGATGGTAGTACAGTTGAATCTGTCAACTTTTCCACAAAAGAGTTATGTAATTGAAGACTTATAAAATACTAGAAACCAATGGATTTAACTATTTTGCAAAATAATAGAAAAAAAATTCTTACAAAGATTACATGTCTTGAAATCGTTCTATAAAAGCTAGTGCTGAAAGTCATTTAAAAAAGATGTTCACTAATATCCATTGAAGAAAAATCAACATAATATATGGAAAACTAGTATGCAAATGCTTAAAAATAATATAGATGGTTTGTTTGTGTCCACATTTCAGCTATATGCACATCTAGTCTTCCAGTGAAAGAAGTAAATCCAGAACAATCAATGGAAATTATGAACTACCAAAGAACCCAATGCAAGTTGAAAATAGCAAGTAAATATCTAAGCAAACCCAGCATTTAAAAGAAGCTCGTCGACATCCTGACATAATCCATATTAATATCGTTAACAATGAAATCATTTAGGAACAATCAATTATGCTTATACAAGTAGAAGATTTTACAGATTAATACATAAATAATAAACTTCGAAAGGAAAATCCCTAGAATGGAGCTACACATCTAACTAAGAAAAACTAATCATGATTCACATTTTCTAGAAGAAATAGAGGGAGTCGTGAGGCAAAAAGATACACTGGAAGTTCATGAGTAACAAGGCATACCTTTGCGGTATTAAGAGCTACATTCTTGCAGTCAGGTAAAATGCTGACAGACCATGCAGGCAAGCTATATGAATTACCATTGAAATTCACAGTTGCATCAGATTGGGTGCCCACATTGGCAAGAAAAGCAGCACACACAGATCCTGTTTTATAAACTGCGGCCTAAAACTCAAAATAAAACCATGCTAATTAAAAACTTGTTAAAAGAAATGAAAGATTACACTTTACGCCTCAAAACATAAACCCATTTAAAGCATGAAGTAGAAGTGGCCTTTCTAACAAATGGAATGATTGTAAATGAATAATAAAGGTACCTCTAAGTTTTGACCAAGAGAAGTAACTGTTGGATCAGTGCCCACCAATGCTTCTTCACAAAGCTTTACCGCCTTATGCACATCTTTTAAGTGGCCCCACTTAGGTTGTCTAAGAATCCCTGCACCATATATGGTAAATATGGAATTCATTAAGAAATAAGAGTTTTCCTAGTATATTATGAAACCAAGTAACTATGGGCTATCATACAAGTTTTTGTTGGACATAAAATCCAAAACAAGGATGCTTGCAAGATCATCCAACCATCACATTGACAGAAAATGTTAGTTAGACTGTATGTAAATGATGACCCGGAGAGCATCCACACACATAACTCTCACTCTTACATTCGAAACACCAGATATATGAAAGATGAATCGATATCATACCATACTCGTCAATTGGAGCATCGTAATCATAACTTGTGGAAATGAAGGGTCCACCAGAAGTTCTGCCAAAGTTAGTCCCACCGTGGTACTGTTCAAGAGCAACCAACAAATTTAATTCAGCACTTCATATTTTTGTGTGTCACAGTTTAGACTGCATTTTATCCTAGAAAACAAGAAGATCATTGAAAAAAAAGTATGTCAAACCAAAATAAACTACCAATATAATTCTAGTACCATATAATAGTTTTGGAAAGTTCCACCAAGCTGGAAAAAGCGAGCCACAGCAAATGCGAGGTCTTCCACAGGTCTGTAGGGTACAGGACCACCAAACGAGAGAAACCTAAAATTCAATACAAGTAGAAAACATATCTGGTAAAAGAACAAAATTTTCTTCCAGCAAAAAATAAAATTTGAGCTCAATGTTGATATATGTGATCAATTCATATCCAGGGGAACAGCTTCCTCATTCTAACTACCAGATTGTCAGGAAGTAAAAGGGCTAGCTTACCATCCACTATAATTCTCAGTCCACATTTTTGGCTTCTTGTTAGAATTAGGTTTGAATTGGTCACAGTAAAATCCATTGCAAGTGTTAATCTGTATGTAAACGAGATTGAAAAAAAGTTATAGCAAGCCAAGTGGCTAAAATTCCCAGATTGGTATAGATAATCGGATGTAACTTGGTCAACCACACATATAAATTTATGCTGTGTTCATGATATATTACAAGTCGGTCAATAAATTCCACGCAAGGTAAGATGACAAAAACTCACAATTGGATCAGGAGCATCTGCTTGCTGGCACATGACCCAAGGCACCCCTGTATCCAAAGACGTAGCCATGGCTGCTGCCCAATTGATGTACGATTTAGCCGCAGGCCCATATGCCGAAGCTACGTTTCCATACTCATTTTCTATCTGGCGTAAGTAAAGAAAAACAATCAACAGCCATACTGATTTCCAGAAACCAAAAGTTCAATCTGAGATCATCTAGGAATCATTGTACCGAGCAGCCCCCATTGCGTCAAATATTGGAAAATCAACCTGAGATAAAATGATGGGTCCACCCTGAGAGGCATAAAGTTTCTCCTGCTGCATCAAGTCCACAATCTTGGCTGTGAATCGCTTCATTTCTGCCTGAAACAGAGTTTTGTAATCAAAGATTAAAGTCAAGAAAATACCAAAACAGGAGCCTGTTATTACAAAGCAGGGTGAGCTTGAGAACCTTGAACGGCTCATTGTCAGTTCGAAACTGGATTCCAGGAATAAAATGCAACCAGACGGGAAAACCACTGTTCATGTTGAGTTTGGCTTGATTTCCTGCTGAAAATGTGTTATTTGGGATTTGCTACAGTGCCGCTCGACCTCCGCTCGAGCGACGCTCGAGTGATCCGCTCAACAGTCCGCTCGAGCGAAATCTTCCAGAGAGTTTCGCTCGACCTCCACTCGACTGTCCGCTCGAGCGAGAATACAACCCTAACGTGCGCTCGACACTTCGCTCGACACTTCGCTCGAGCGAATGTTCTGACTAGCGCCTTGTGCTATAAATACATCATTTTCTCTTCATTTTGAAGAGCCCTTCAGCAGCCAGCTTGAGAGAGTTTTGAGAATCCTTTTGTATACAATCCTAAGAGTCCATTGAGTGTATTGGGGCTTTAGGATTAAGGATTTTGTGTGATCAATACTCTTGTACTCCATCTTTGTTCATAGTGAAATCGTTTGAAACCGACCCCGACAGTGGACGTAGGCTCACATTGAGCTGAACCACTTAAATCTTGGTGTTCTTTGTGTGATTGTCATTTCTTTTGTTGCTTCCGCTGTTATTTGCTTCAACTTAGTCATTGTTTGTTCGGTCTATTCCCAACAAACTGGTATCAGAGCGTTAAGCTCTTTGCAAAATCTTGAGGAATGGCTATGGCAAAGTTTGAAGTGGAGAAATTCGACGGTCAAAACAGCTTTAGCTTGTAGCGCATCAAGATGAAGGCTTTGTTACGACAACAAGGCTTGTCGAAAGCTTTGGAGGGGAAGGTATCCGAGGATTCTCCTGCACCGTCAAGAGAAGAAGATGAGAAGGCACATAGTGCCATTTTGTTGTCACTATCAGATGGAGTTTTGAGGGAGGTTGCTGATGAGGAGACCACTTTCGGTCTTTGGTCCAAGCTTGAGAGCTTGTATATGAAAAAGTCGCTCACCAACCGTTTGTATTTAAAGCAGCGACTATACACTCTCAAGATGAGGGAAGGTACTCCTATTTCCGATCATCTAGATGAATTTAATAAAACTATTATGGATCTAAGGAATATTGATATTAAGCTTGATGATGAGGATCAAGCGTTAATTTTGTTGTGTTCGTTGCCGCTATCATTTGAAAGTTTTGTGAGCTCAATGTTGTATGGTAGAGATACCATCTCCTTGGTAGATGTAAAATCTGCTTTGAATTCTAAGGAGTTGAGAACAAAATTGTGTGTACAAGGCATGGACAATCAAGCCAATGGTTTGTTTGTGAAATATTCCTCTGGTGGTAGATCTAATGGAAGAGGTTCGGATTATGGTGGGAGTAGTTCCAGTGGTAGCTCTAAATTTAACAAGAAAAATGTTAAATGTCACTACTGTCATAGATTTGGTCATTACAAGAATGAGTGTCCCAGATTGAAGGAGGAAAGTAAAAGTTCCTCCAATGTTGTTAGTGTTGAGTCTAACAACTCTGATATTGTCCTAGCAGTCAGCGGCTCTAGTGGTCACTTTGGTAACAAGTGGGTCATGGATTCAACTTGTACATTCCATATGTGTTCCAGGATAGATTGGTTCACTACCTATGAATCAATCAACGGTAACTCCGTTTTGGTTGGAAATGATATGGCTTGTGATATTGTTGGGATTGGTTCAGTTGAGATTAAGATGTATGATGGAATCGTTAGAACCTTGTCTAACGTTCGGCATATTCCATCTTTGAAGAAAAATCTTATATCTTTGGGCATTCTTGACTCCTTTGGTTACCAGTATTCAGCTGGAGGTGGAGTCATTCGAGTCTACAAGGGCTCTTCGGTGGTAATGACAGGGAAGAAGACAGATGGTCTTTATTTTCTTCAGGGCAGTACAGTGATTGGTGGAGCATCTTCAGATGTTCCAGATTCAGGTATTACTCATTTATGGCGCATGTGATTGTGCCATATGGATGAATGAGTATGGTCATTTATGAGTAGGCAATTTTTGCTTTGTGTAATCAGAAGACAGAAAAAGCTTGATTTGTTTGTTTGCATTGTATTCTTGTAAAGCAGTGCTGAATCAATTTTTCTGGAGTTTATGTCTTTGTGATTTTTTGGGTATACATCCGGTGTGATGTGGTGCCCTGTTTGTACTCATATTTGTTGATGACCATTTGAAGAAGAGTCTGGATTTGTTCATCTTTGTTTTGTGATGTGTTTGATGTGTTCAAGCATTTGTGAAGGCTAGTGATCTACATACAAGAAGGTAGAGCGTTGTTCATGCCATACAATTGGGTCCACTCCACAGAAATGGAGTAGTTGAATGGAATGAGACGGACTCTTGTGTGAGAGCCCGTAGTATGCTTTTGGGTTTGCCAGGCTTGTCTACAGATTTGGGTGAAGCGGTCAACACAACTTGCTATTGGGTGAACCTTCTCTTCTTTACAACTTGTTTTTCAGTTGTTGTTTCCACAGGAAAGGAGAGCATGGTTATAGCAAGAAGGTGGAGTTGCTGGGAGAGCTTCACAACAGAGTGCAGGTGGTACTCTAGATCATGCTATTGGAATTAAGTATGATTTTGATTTTGGCATTGGCGTACAGTGAGAGCAAGTCTACAGTTTCATCTGGTAGATAGAGGAGACAGTTTAGTCACCTTTGGGATATGCTCGTGCAGACTTTGGGGTGTTCTTACTTTGGCAGAGAATA
Organism: Carya illinoinensis; assembly: GCF_018687715.1. Taxonomy (NCBI): domain Eukaryota; kingdom Viridiplantae; phylum Streptophyta; class Magnoliopsida; order Fagales; family Juglandaceae; genus Carya; species Carya illinoinensis. Next base: position 14,189,107 of record NC_056764.1, on the reverse strand, counting down.
TTTGTTGTTAGCCTCCGTGTGTATTCAGAAGCCGTTGCTCAAGTAAGCAGTCTGTTCAGTGGTGCGTTGCCTTTTGTGTGAAGATGTTGATTCTTCATTAGGACCAAGCTTGTGATTTGGTCAAGATTGTCTATGGTGTTGAAGACTTTTGGGTGGAAATTGAGTTTTTCAAGGATAGACGTTGTGTTCGGGATTTTGTGATTCCCTTTGGTGGTTTGTTGGTGGGAATCGATTTCTTGGTTGATGGTTTTTTGTTTAGGCTTGACGGAATTCAAGCCAGGGTGGAGATTTGTTGAGTTTGGCTTGATTTCCTGCTGAAAATGTGTTATTTGGGATTTGCTACAGTGCCGCTCGACCTCCGCTCGAGCGACGCTCGAGCGAACTCATCCAGAGAGTTCCGCTCGACCTCCGCTTAACAGTCCGCTCGAGCGAAATCTTCCAGAGAGTTTCGCTCGACCTCCGCTCGACTGTCCGCTCGAGCGAGAATGCAACCCTAACGTGCGCTCGACACTTCGCTCGACGTCCGCTCGAGCGAATGTTCTGACTAGCGCCTTGTGCTATAAATACATCATTTTCTCTTCATTTTGAAGAGCCCTTCAGCAGCCAGCTTGAGAGAGTTTTGAGAATCCTTTTGTATACAATCCTAAGAGTCCATTGAGTGTATTGGGGCTTTAGGATTAAGGATTTTGTGTGATCAATACTCTTGTACTCCATCTTTGTTCATAGTGAAATCGTTTGAAACCGACCCCGACAGTGGACGTAGGCTCACATTGAGCTGAACCACTTAAATCTTGATGTTCTTTGTGTGATTGTCATTTCTTTTGTTGCTTCCGCTATTGTTTGCTTCAACTTAGTCTTTATTTGTTCGGTCCATTCCCAACAGTTCAAGAATTGAAACATACAAATGATTATATAAGAAAAAAATTTAGATCATAGTAAGGATCAGCAATTATCAAGTCAGCTTCTTTCTTTCCCGCCAAAAGACAAGAACAGCCATGCACTAAGATTGTATGAGAATCTTTACCCATAGTTCCATTCCGCGCATGCATAAGGTCCGATACGAAGATGAACATAAAGACCAGCATCAGCAACTGTCTTCACAAATTTCACCAAATCCTTTCTTCCCTCAAAATCATACTGCACAGTTGTCAAGTATGTCAGTTCGAAATCAAGAAATTACTAAAAAATAGTTTGTATTTTATTTTCTTTTTTCCCTAAATATGGAAAGCTCTGCAATTTGGGGAACTGTGTAACATTATCTGCTTTATTGGTTCTAGCTTTTTAAGTTGTAACGTAATTCTTTCCGCATTTCTTCCGATCAAAATAACGAAGCATCAAGGAATTCGCCAGCGGCAGAAACAGTGCCGGCAACTAAAAATAAAATAAAAGAGAGAGAGAAAAACCTGGTTTCGAACTGGTTCGTGCAAGTTCCAGAAAACGTAAGTCTCGATCACATCCAGTCCTCCGTCTTTAGATTTTCGTATCAAATCCGGCCACATCTGCGACAATATTGAACAATTAGTAACAGGAAGAGAGACCGAGCTTCAGAGAGAGAGAGTCCAAGTGTGGCTGGCACCTCGGGAGTGCTACGAGGGTAATGAATGGAGCCGGAGATCAAGACCCGGCGCTTGCCGTCGATCACTAGCGCTCTGTGATCGTACGTCACATTGCCACAAAACGACGTGGAGGCCAGCAGGCCGAGCACCCAGCAGAAAACCAACAGAAACCCAGTCCCTCTCATGGCGGACGCGCGCCTTTACTCTCTTTCAAGATGGGACTTTTTTCGTCTTTAGTCTCTTATCTGTACAATTTATACACAGTTTGGGTTCTGAAACAGTAGTTAATGGCTTAAAAGCAAGCAAGTTTTCTTGCTTTTCTTAAACAACATTCCTTTGCTTTGCTTCAGCTGAAGCCTTGTTTACCGATGTGTTTCACATGGACGTGTTGCTTGCCCGCCTTAAATAGTATAGACTTGGAGTCAAGGGAATCGAATACAAAGCAAGGAACAGAAAGCTTAAGACGAATAAAGATATATATCCATTATCCCATCCCTATACCGGGAAGCACACGTCACCTCCGACTAAGAGCGCGTCATCACCGTCATCCCGGCCGTCGCTTTCGTCTTCTCCTTTATCAGACACTCTGTCTGTAGAACTCAGCTCAGCCACTCCCTTGTCTGCTCTGAAGTTAGATAAACGGTAGTAATGGCACGGCTATAATTATAATGATAGTTGGGAGAAATCGTATGTGCGTGAGATCAGAGGAAGATATGTGAGGAAGTTCTGAACAGTCTAAGTAGGACCACACGTGGAGAACAGTAAGTAAATTCTTGTAGTTCCTGTGTCTCTATTTGCTGAGGATTTCAGCTCTGTTTCATTTGATTAGTGTCCCTTTTCTGGCAGTTGGCAAACGCGGAAGGGCTGTCCTCAATATTCTCTTAAATTCAAGCCTTCTGCTGACTTATATTATTGATAATTTCTTATTTTTAAACACATCTTTTTATAAAACAAAGGTCAAAAGATATTTAAAAAATTATTATTTTATTTATTTATTAATTATTAGAAGAAGATATCTAATAATATAATGATTAAATAATAATAAATAGTATTCGTTTAATATATTACATATTAAAGCACTATCATTGTCTTCATCTTCTTCTTCTTCTTCTTTCTGGCTTCATATCATGATAATTGGATTTTAAATGGAACAACCACATGAATTTAAAATGATTGAAAGCCCTAATTTTGTTTCTTCCTTTGGATTAAGAATTCATTTGGTTTTGATTTTCTGTACTAATTTTTGTTTTGAGTTTGGTTTCAGTATATTTTTTAAATTTTACTGGACCCAGGACTTTTTTTTTTTTCCCTTAAACACTGATCACTTTAATTTTTGGGTTATACAAAATTTCTCAAAGAATTCCTTGCATATTTTATAAATAAAATAGATACTTGATTCTGTATTTGAACACAACATTGTGGGATTGGAGTCCTTGTTCGATTTGGATATAAAAAGTGTTTTATCTCATCTCATCTTATCATTATAATTTTTTTAAATTTACACATAAAATATAATAAACAATTCACATTTTTTAAATCTCAAAATAATAATAAAATATTAAAAAATAATATTCTAAAAACATTTTATTCAATTTTCAACTTTCATCTCAACTTACTATTCAAATGATACCGAATTTGCTAGGAATGGAAATAAAGATTCTGGTTTTGGTTAATTGGGAAGGAAAAGGCAACATTTGAAGTAGGGAAGAGCATCGGCCTGTCCAGACCGAATAAACCGACTTGACCAAACCGAATGGGTCCTGTCCAGTCCAAAATGGGAGGACTGAATTCATTCGGTCTGATTTGCGATCCATGGATTTTTCACCCCAGACGGGACTGGACCGAATGAAAAAATTAAAATATATATTATTTATATAAATATTTGTATAAATTAATTATATATCACAATATTACATAAGTATTATATTCTTTAATGTATAACTATAATATATAGTTATACATTAACATATTATAAGAGTTATAGTATAAATTATAGTATATGTATAAATTTATAATAATATTAGTATAGTTAACTTAATATATTAGTATTAAATCACTATAACTACATAGAGTATTATTTAATATAGTATTACCAATTTATCACTAACATATAGTATATTAGTAATACTACTAGTATAGTTACTAGTTATAGTATTGGTATTAAATCTATAACTATATATATTTAGATCAATGTATTATTATATTCTTTAATATATAACTATAATATATAGTATTAGTATATATTAATAATTGTATAATTTATTATGTAATTTTCATTTCATAAGTCACTTAATTTTAATCTAATATTTTAAATAATTTTTTTTATAAATCGATTTTAAAAAAAAGGTTAGACCGACCTGACTGGTCCGTCCGGTCCCTAAGGATGTTTGGTCTGGGAAAATGATGAACCAAAAATTTTGGTCTATCACCCGAACCGGACGGTGGTCTCCCCTAATTTGAAGTATCTTTCTCTTTGGTGTTTGACCATATATATACCAAGGTAGCCAATAACTTTGAATCATGAAGGAAATGTGGGCACTTTCGATGATGCATGACTTTAAATTCCATTTATTGAAAACTTATTGGATGCGTCCATTCAAAAACCCAACTACTACCTTTAACTTTATTTATTCACTACAAATCATATTTACTATTTATTTATTTATTGAAGCAAGCACGTAAACTTTATTATAAAAGTAGAAAAGATGATATATGAGGAAGGGGTGGAGATCCCTACAAACGCCCCAGAACAATAACAATAGTACAAAGAGGTTTTCACTCATATCTTACCAAGAGGATGCCGTCTTAAAAGATGGTAATAAGATGTTCGCAAAAAGTTGCGAACAATGAAACCACCGCTGGTGGTAGTGGAACCTCCACTAGAAGCCGTGAGAGTGGCTGATGTACTGTTATTTTATTGTCTTGAAATAATTTTTGGAGAGATCCACAGTTCTTTCTTCGATATCATTGGTTAGGGAAAGCGATGACATAGTAAAAAGCACGACATCGGGTGGACTATTTTTTAGGCCAATGATCATTTGCTTTCCCGTGCTTTTGTGATGGCGCAAGGCAACCAAGCGCTAGTGGGGAGGAGATGGGGTGGCCTAGATCTGGAAGATCTTAGCAAGACGAAGCTGCTGGTACAGCGTTGAGGACAACGCGCCAAACATATTGACGCAGCTCCGTTTCTTCTCAGTAGATAGGCGGTGGTAGGATGGGATGGTACGACCTGTGTGGACGGATAGCGGCCAGAGAGCAACAGATCTAACCAAAACCGTACCGTTGGAGGGAGAAGGAAAAAAACACTACATTGAAAGTGTATACATAATGCAGAAATGGAAATGAGAAGGTGAGGAGGTAAAAGGCACAGCTCCACACTCCCTTCCAGCAATAGTTCTCATTGAAATGAGATTTTCTAGAGAGAAGGAAGACTATCTCCCTCTAAAGGAAGACTATCTCTCTTCTTAAAATGCACTATCTTCACCATTTATTTACTTCAAGGGACAAACTAAATAAATTTTAACTAAAGAAAAGTATTATATTTATCTGCTTTACAATAAAAATAATTTTACAATTTAACGTATCATATCAAGTTATGAATTTATTTTTATTAGATTTTTGTGGCTAAATCATTTCTCTTTACTAAATATAACCTAAGCTTGCATTGGATTTGAAGCTCATGCATTTTATTTAGATGGTTTGAATAGTTTATTCGAAGAAAGTGGTATAAGTACAAAAAATTTCATATAATTAAGTTTATATGATATGTTAGATATAATTTATAATAAAAATAATTTTATAATATGACGTATAATTTCAAATCATGTTAATCCTCATTTGTTTTTAGAGATGAGATGAGATAAGATAAGCTCAGATTAAAATTGAAAGTTGAATAAAATATTATTAGAATATATTATTTTAATATTATTTTTGTATTGAGATTTAAAAAGGTTAAATTATTTATTTTATTTTATATAAAAATTTTAAAAAAAGTTATAATAATGATTTTGAGATGAGATTATATGCAACTTTCATTGAAGTCAGAGCATCCCCATTGGGTTCCCCATCCCCATCTCTATAATTTAACTCAAATACTCATTTTCTCAAATTATTCCCTAAAATTTGTTTATCTTCTAAAAATCTCCTACATCTCATTCCCCATCTCTATCTCTAAAATTTTTTTATTACTTTTTTTTCTCTCTCTTCCATTTACAATCTTAACTACTAACTCTTTTGTCTTATTATCTTTTTTTTCCAAATATCAAATTCTACTAAATATTTATTGGAGATTTTGACTATCCAATACAGTATTTTTTTTTAAATACTAATTCGTATTATAAAAATAGAATTTTATTTTTAATTAGTTAATTTTCTAACGTAATGGCAAATTTAATTAGAAGAGTACTTAATATCAATTTCTCTAATGAAGATCCGTAGTCACGTATTGATGATAAAATTTTTTATTTGAATGAAATAGTAATATTTGCTGTCTTTTTTAATTAATGGTAACCAAGACCCGCGCTCGTATTGCATGCAAAATAAAAGAAGATCAAGACCCGCTTCATAAAATAATTGTCCCAAACATAATTGTCCCAAACATAAAATAAATAACATGATCATAAATAATCAATCCAAATCGGCATCTCTAATGCGTTTCGTCATGATTTTCCTCTGGAGTTGCTGGAAATAAAGCCGCTGCATTTCTGGCATGACACTCACATCCATCATCATGATGCACTGATCTGATTCCTTCTTCGCGATCTCCACTTTCTCAGCCTCCAACCGCAGCCGTTCGTCCTCTTGCCGGATTTTACTGAGCTCTTTTTCTCGATCAAGCGACATCTTCTCGGCCTCCAACCTCAGTCTTTCATCCTCAACTTGTAATTTTCTGGCCTCTGTCTCCTTGTCATACTCCATCTTCTCGGCTTTAAGGCGATAAAACTCATTCTCCTGAGCGAGTGACTCCTCCAAAAGAGTATATTTCATTTTCCTGAGTTGGAAATTCTCCTCTGCTTGCCTGCCTTGGGCCTTTCGTTTTCCTTTCTCAGCTTTCATTCCAATTGGTCGGTCGAGCTCGATAACTTCATGAGCATGCATTTCATCCGCCTCAATATCAAAAACTAAATCAACTGTAGCGTCAGAACATCGAGTTGGGGTCGGGGATGGGGACATCGTCTTCCTCCGCTTTGGATCCTCCTTTGTGGCTCGCCAAATCCACTTAAGTTGGTCCTTCAACATGTGCCAACAATGCTCGAACTGAAATGAGCATTTCTCGAGTGATTGGTACATTAGCTTCGCCTTCTCAAACTTGCATGGGAAAAAATGAGCATATTAAACCAATGTCACAAACACAAGAGCAATTAAACTCAAATTACTGAAGTAATGATTTGGAAATTCTACCTTATCTTGTTCGGTCATGCCACTTTGATTTAACCCTTCAACTTGGGCTAGTTTCGCACAAAATTTGTTTGTTGCCTTTTGGATAACCGACCACCGATGAATTAAAGACTTTATTGTCCGGTCATTTGTGGTTTCCTTAAATTGCTGAAAGTACTCATAAATTTTCTCTCAAAGTTGGGAGTGTTTTTGATCTGTTCCCTGAACGGCATCAAGGCTACAATTTAGCCATGCCGAGACAAGTAACTTGTCTTCTTCGAGGTTGAAATTTGCACCCCTCATTGATTTCTTATTGCCGATAGGCTCATTAGGGGGTAGGGGTGAAGAGTCACCAAGGGTCATTGGAGATGATCCACTTTGCCCACCATAAGTGGGGTCGAGTTGAGGATCTTGACTTAAGAGATTCGTGAAGAACATATGTCCAGAGTCTTGTGAATCCATCGCTAAAAATGCATTGAAAATGTTAGAAACGAAAGTTGGAAAGTTTGGGGTGTTAGTCCGGGTGGATGGCTCATAAACCGTTTGGTATGATCTTGGAAAGTTGGCCACCAACTGATGGCTGCTACAACCGGTTGTACTTATTGGCCGTCCTGATTACCTAGCCATTAGGGAAATGACCATTTATTTCACATGATCCCCACAAACGGTTGTAATCATCACAGCCTCCAAGGTTTAGTTTACACATAATTAAACCAAATTAAATCAACATACCAAACAACATGCAAAACAAAATAAGAGGTTCAATACGAGCATCCTCATCCGGTTTAATAATATATCGAATATATAAATAATTATAAAGGCTCAGAATGGTGTAAATATTGACATCATGTGTAAGCAAGGAGCCCAACATTGAATGGCTGCAAAATCTCACCCGAACCTCGATTGCCTTTTGTGGTATGTACCACAAACTGCAATATGGCGATTCGGGTGAAAATTATCCCGCCATATCGATGGGGCCTCATACACACTTCAGACTTAACCCAAACTATAACACCGTCATCACAGCCTAATATAAACCCCCTCCCCTGAGAGATACGCAACACTGCAAATGACCCAACATCAAATATCAAAATGAATGTGTTATCTTATACCAAGGATAGGAGCCCGAAAGCCCCAACAAAAGCATTGTCCAAAATTATGAAAATAGTTGAACAAGTAAACTTGAGAACTCAAGTTGTAAATATCAACTATAGACAGCCAACAAGGTGTTTCAACACACATAAGAGCATCTATGCTCTCCACCAAAAACTCAAGCATGGAATTACTACCTTAATAACATCTCTAATAACATCAAGCATTTTCCAAACCCAAGTTCTTAATAATAGTAACAAGGTATGCATGTTTTTTCAAAATATGAAAATTACATGTATTTTTTATTATAGCTCACAATCTCTATTGAATAATCAATAATGCATTTGAATATGGAATTGAATATCATAGACTACTAAAGATGAAGTAGCAAACAGAAGAATAACCGAATTGGATATACATGATTTCTCTCTGCAGATTATATATTTAAAACAAAAGAAACCCAAGTGAACTACAATATGTTTTGGGCAAATTAAACTCATGCAACCAAGAAGTACAAAAGAAACCAAGAACTAGATTTGAAACCAAATCTGATGCATGAAAACAATAAGATCAAAAGAAACCAAGAACTAGTAATGAAACCAAATCATAGTCATGAACCCAAGAAGTACAAATGAAACCAAGAACTCCAAAACCAATTCTGGAAAATTTCATGAAACCAAGAACTAACTTGGTAACCAGTTGTACAAAAGAAACCAAGAACTAGTAATGAAACACTATCATCAAATTAACTCAACCCAAGAAGTACAAATGAAACAAAGATTTACAATTAATAATCTGAAATATTTCATGAAACCAAGAACTACAAAAGATTCCTCCATCAAATTCATGAAACCAAGAACTACAAAGAAACCAAGAACAATTGTTTCTGAAACCAAGAACAATTTAATGAAACCAAGAACAATTCCATGAAACCAAGACCTACAAAAGAAACCAATATTGTCCCAAAAAAAAAACAGAAACAAGATCTACAATGAAAATCAACCAAATTCCTTGTAATTAAACCAAAATTGTCCCAAAGGTCCAGAATAGTCAAAAAATAAGAGGTTCAACCAGGTTTAGTTTACACACAACTGCTGACAATCGGCCAACAGATGCATAATATGTTCGATCATCACAGATTCAAGAAAGGTATGGCACACATCCAAGCATTTACAAAGTGAAGAGATTATTGGGAAAAAGCCAACAGAAAGCACCAAACTTCACGTCCCCCTTCCATTGAGCATAATCACAGAACATCACAGAACCACAAACAAACACTGATTCCAACTATCAAATAAAGCCATGCCGATATAATCACAGATTTAAGAAAAATACCAACGAAATCACAATGAAAAAAGAAGATAGCCAAGCATAATCACAACCCCACCCGAAGATAGCCAAGCATAATCACAATCCCAGGTAATAGAATCCATCGCAGTTAAATATCAAAATGCCCCAAATAAACTCAACAAAATCAGTTCTCAAAAAATCCCCAAATTCGAAACCGGAGGTCCCCTGCATATCTAGGGTTTTTTTCCAACCCAAAACCCTTTGAACCCTTGTCCTACCTTATCCAAAAACAGCCTCAAAAACAAACATTTCATTCTATAATTTTAGCGAAAGTTATGAAAATGAAATCAAAAGAAACGATGGCTCATTTCGGGTAGGGCTGGGGATTGTAGAATCAAATATCAATCAAAGAATCAAAAATCTGGAATAGGCATACCGGCGTAATGCGAGATTCAGGGAAGTCGGAGAGATGAAGGGCAGCCAACCGTCGCAAGGTAGAAGACGCGGGATGTCGAAGGAGAGAGGGAACCGAATCACATTTGGGGATGTACAGTGAGTCCCCATATATGGGGACTTACCGTAGCAGCCAGATAGTTGATCCCCATTTTGGGGAACCGGATGGAGGAGGATTTTTAGAGTAAACCCTAAAAATATCCCTAAAATATGAAGATGCGGAAGAAATGGGGAGCCGGATGCGAGTGCTCTCAACGAGGCCTTAATCTGCTGGTCAGGATTCTTTTAACTTTTGTTAGTTAGTTAGATAAGACGGGTCTCACCCTTTTCTTTTTTATTTTATTTTTCGTACTGTTAGATTCTCTTTATGTTCCTTTTATTTTTTTTGTCGCTGCATCCGAAGAAATTTCTCCTGTAAATTACAATAAATAAGCTTTTCCAGTTGAGAGTGACCAAATAGGTATCAGCCAACCCCCTTATAGCATGGAATGCTATAAAGCTTCCTCGGCAAAAATGAAGTATTTGGGCCTTCCAACCTCCTTTAACAGAAGGAAAAAAGAAAATTACGCAGATCTGCTAAACAAAGTTAGACAAAAACTAGAAGGATGGAAAGCAAAACTCTTATCACAAGCAGGGCGAACAATGTTGATAAAATTAGTGGCAAGCTCCATTCCCTCTTACAGCATGTATACTTTCCAAATCCCAAAATCAGTATGCAAGACTCTAGATCAAATGCAAAAAAAATATTGGTGGGGCTTCTCGAAAGATAAAGTTCACAATCTCACCCTGAAGTCATGGAAATCTATCTGTCTACCAAAAACAATGGGGGGACTGGGCATCAGATCAACAGAAAACATGAACAAGGCTCTCTTAGCAAAAACAGGTTGGGAGATAAGTGGATCAAAATCTGGAATATGGCATTCTATACTATCATCCAAATATCTAAAGAACACATCATTCTGGATGGCAAACCCAAAAAGTTCAGATTTTACAATGTGGAAAGGAATTCTAAAGACAAAAGATCTGCTTCTAAAAGGAAGGTGCTTCCAAATCTCAAATGGTCAATAGGTCAATATTTGGCAAGATCCGTGGATTCCTACTTTAAAAACTTACAAGCCTACTCCCATCAGGGATATGGATACCATACATCCCCTTGTCAAAGCCTCTGATCTTATCCAAAACCATCCAAAATCCTGGCATATGAGTAAATTGCAAAGCCTCTTTGACCAAACCAGCATAAGAGAAATCTTGAAGATCCCACTGTCTCAAACATTGCAAGGCGAAGATAAAGAAATATGGGCACTCAATCATAGTGGGAAATTCTCAGTGAAGACAGCTTATCACGCACAAGTCGACTACCATGAATCGGTTCACCAAAATCAAAACTCTCTTTTTAAGCCTTTGTGGAGTCTAAAAATTCATGACCGTCATAAGCTCCTCCTATGGAAAATACTGTGGAATATTTTACCAACTAAGGCAAAGATCAGTGAAAGAATTTCTCAGCAAGTCAACACGGAATGCACTTTCTGCGACCAGGAGGAGGAAACAACACTTCATTTATTTGTTAAATGTCCTATTGTCAGAATACTATGGCAACAAGGTAGCTGGCCTTTAAATATAGAAAGACTGCCAATTCACTCCAGTGCAGATTGGATAAAAATGATCATCTATCCGGATAAACTCCTGGGCCTACAGGAGAATGAGACCCACCATTTCCAACTATATGCAGTCGTTCTTCTGGATCTTCTGTGGAAAAACCGAAATGAGAAAGTCCACAATTCTTCAAGCTTCTCTCTGGAAGAAATAAAGAAGCAGCTCGCCACAGTTTATGAAAGCTTCAAAAACGCCTGGTCCATTTGCTCTCTGACCAAAATCCCAGCTCTCAATTGGAACCCTCCTCCTCTTGGATCCTTTAGTATCTCCTTTGACGCAACAGTGAGAAATGATTTTTCTGTAGCATCAGCAATTCAAAGAAATCACTTAGGTGATATACTGAAGATATACACAGAAAAAATTGCCTCTTCCATCCCGTTGGTAGCTGAAGCAAAAGCAGCCTTACTTGCAATTGTCATGGCCAGTAGTTCTTTCCAATCTAACTCAAGTTCAGTAACAATCGAAGGTGATGCTCAGTCAGTTTTTTCGGCTATTGATTGTAAAGATTCTACCCTTTTTTGGTCAATCTCTCCCATTGTAGAAGACATCAGATCATATGCAGAAGATCACCCATCTTGAAAATTTACCAAAATCCATCGATCTCAAAATCGATGTGCGCACTCAGTGGCGCAGTGGGCAGCTACGAACCTTGTGTTTGGTAACCTATCCATCTTTCAATTCCTCATTGCTTTTTGTATCTGGACAGTGGAAAGGACTCACCCCCTCTTCTGTAATTCTCTTTAATATATATTATAAGCTTGATTAGAAAAAAAAAAAAAAAAAGGTATCAGCCAGCCCCCGTGACGAGTGGAGAGGTCCCCAGCCTCGGGTAGAGTTGTTTTCGCTTTCCTTTCCCTCTCTCTCTATGATGGTCCTGGCATTGAATGATTAAAATTTATTTATTCTATTTTAATTATAAATTTATTATTTAATAAATATTTAGATAATGATAACAGAAAATGATGATAAGTAAATTATTTCCTTTTTATATATAACTTTCAAATATTTTGTGCTTTTTAATTTTTCTTGTTTAATTTTTTTTTAAATTTTTTATTAGATGACACAAAACGACATGCGTTCCCATTAATATGACACACTGTTAGGGTCACAGATTATTGATGAATTATAATCATTATATAGGACATTTTTGTTCCAATGCAAATCACGATGCCTGATTTATTTAACAAATTAAAAAACCCAAGATCACATGGTTGTTTATTATTATTTCTTTTTTATTTTAAGCTAGGGTGTAATTGATCCCGTTGGATTTGATTTTAGGCATTTCATATAATCGAATTAGTATCCATCGATTTTAATAATTTAAGAATCAATATCAGACCAATTAACTATCGGTATATATGTACCAGTTTGATTCGATTCAAACCGACTTTTTAAATATGAAAATCGATATTCAACCGTTTAAAACTGATTATGGACTGAACCGATTACAACATATCGGTTTGATTCGGTTCGATTCAGTTCAACTAATTTATCGATATGATTTTATATCTCTAATTCAAATATTTGCAGTAATGAATTGACGTGAGTGTTTTTTTAGATTTAATAAATTGAGGTAAGTTTATATATTTTATTGCATAATATTTCTATGCAAAACCCTTATAAAACCCCTCTAAAAAAATCCAATATTGAATGACTTTGAATTTATAAAATCTTGTTAATATGCGAACGCAGATCACTATATAATATTCTCCCGCACAATTTGCCGATCCCTTAATAGCGATGGGAAAAGCTTGTTTGCTGCTGGTCTTGATCGTCCTTGTTGGCTGTTGGTCATTTTTATTTTTATTACTGAATAATTAAAGAAATAATTTTAAGTATATTAATGTATTTTTTTTATTTTTTTAAAATATTTAAATATATTAAAATAATATAAAAAAAATTAAAAATAAACTAGACGGCACGAACGAGAAGAGTTAGCGGCACAATAGCCCGACTCAATAGTAATAGCTCGCTCGACGAAATTACGTAACACGTAACATCACGGAAACGAATCATATAATTAGCTCTATTAATGTCGCCGTTAAAACTTAATTCTATAAAGACAAACCTTTTCTCTCTTTCTACAACGCAAATATTTGGATTTAATAATTTTTTTCTTTTCATTCCACTTCCAAATGAAAGGATGCAAACAAACCAATTAATTAGTGGAAGTTCTGTAGTACCATCCGATCGACCCGTTTCTATGAAGGCATTTTTCCCAAGTTTTTCTTTTATTGATGAAAATTACTCTTTTTTTTATTATTATTTTGTTACAAAATTATAATCAGTATCCCTTTACTAAATATATTTTAAGTAAAAAAAATAATATATAAAATCATTCAATTGCTTAAGAATATGAGTAGTGATACATGTATTTATAGTTTTATTTATATTTTTATTAATAAGATTCATTTTATTTTTTTAATATATAATTTTTAAATTTAAATTTCTTGATTTTTAATTTATTAATAATTAATATGTAGAGAAATGAATTTTTTTTAAGTACATTTATATTTTTCTAAAAATATACGACGTCTCGCAAATATGTTTAAAAAAGGACAAAATTTATACAGCACCACAGCAATTACTATGTCAATTATTGTTGCCTTTAGAGGTACGTACGGTTTATGATGATAGGGATGGCGTTCCTGTGTCAATGTGTTCACATTTGAATTGACAGGCACCATTCATCGAGCAACTAAAATGCACAAAATGTTAGTGTTGGCTTTTCAAACTGAGCACGTACCAATCCACCGCCGACGCGACGCCCACTAATCACTGTACATTTTCTCAAGTAAGCAGATAGGATTTCAAATATATATATATAAATGTATTACACTATAAATAAATTTTATAAAAATAAATTTATAAACTGATATAATTTTATATAATATATTATATATATTTTATGATAAAAATAATCTTATAATTTTTAAATTATATTAATTTATAAATTTAAATTTTATATAAAATTATTTTGTAAGTATATGCTATTTTTATCAGTCAAAATCAGGATAAGCTGTACAAGGCACGCATGCAATACACCCAACTCCAAGGTCTCAACTAACAATTATATTCTAGGCTGGCCACTCGATTGAGGAGGAGAGAGAAGTTCTGCCCCCTCTCTAAAAAGCAAACAAACCGTTTCATCGCCGTTGAGGGAGGTGAGAGCCTCGGCTCCTCCCTCCCTCCCCCCCATCCTCCTTCCCTCCTCCCTTTAGTTTTGTTCCTTTGTCTTCCTGTTTTTCTTTTTTTCGGCTGTTGTTTTGGCTCGTTTTTGGTTTTATCAGTCGGTCCTTGCGATTGTGGTGGTTAGCTCTTCTCCCCTAGCTCCGGTGTCTTCCCTGGAGCGAGGATCACCGGTAAGAGCCCCGACCAACCCAGCGAGGTGGCGCATTGCAGAGGGGGCGTGAGCAACCCTGCGAGGAGGCGCTTTGCAGTGGAGAGTACGGCGAGGGAGAAATAGACGGGAGGAACTGGATGGGTGAGAAGCTAGACTATTCGTGTGACGCAAGGCTGACGGCTTGGGCTATGGTGGGGTGGGGATACGGCAGGGTGGCTCGTCGGCAGGGTGGCTTGATCCTCTGTTTTCGTAACAGAGTGCTGGGTTTCGCACGATGGGGCTGCTGGTTTACTCTTCTGTTTCTGGCCGACGTTTTTGAGGGGCTTATCCAGGCATCGGGGGTCTTCCCGTGCCTTGTGGTGATCGGTAGCAGCGGCGCTGCACAGGAACAGAGAAGAAGAAGGGGCGGCGGATGTAGCGAGGAAACCCTAGTCCGATCCTTAGGAGCCTCTTCTGTTAGCGGGTCGGGCCCCCACGATGATGGGTCATGGGCCTAGGTTGGGCCCTCTGCTTTGCACAGCCTTTTCTATTTTTTTGTTGTTCTGTATTTGTTTTTAATTATGTTTTAGGTTTCATATATAGTGTACTGCCTAGAGTCCCACTCCTTCTTAAAAGGAATGTGGGTTTTGTCCTACTCCTCTTTTATAGTAATGTAGGTTTGGGTACTCTTCCTCCGTGGGAGGAGAGAGTGTGGTGTACCTCTCTTCTTCGGAAGAGAGGTCGTTTATCTCTGTTTATCAGAGAGCTTTCTCTTTTGACCGTTGTCAAGAGAGGAGGTATAGAAGTTTTAGACACTGTCCATCACGAAGAAATTTGTTGACGGGGGAGCTCCTGAGCAGATGCGTTAGTTGGCTTATGGTCTGGTTTTTCCAGTTTGTTAAGTCACAGTTGTAACTTCGACTACGAATATATGCAGTGAAGCATTTCCTATAAAAAAAAAAAAAAAAAAAACTCCAAGGTCTCAAAGGTGCTAGTTACGGTGTGTTTTGTTTTTGTTTTTTTAAGGGTAGGGTTCTGATACGTTGTTGATGGATAGAGTATATATGTTTTATTTAATGGATTTGAAAAGGAATTGAGAATCGAGAATTTGATCCTTACGTATGATTGTTAGGTTATTATATAAATTTTGAATGGATATGTCATATGTGTATATGTGGGTGTCATCAATTCCACGACAAAGGTCACATTCAAACGTGTCGTGCTGTGCTAGAAAACCTCCGTACAATAATTTCACAAGATTTCAACTTTTTGTTAATTTTGGGAGGCCCTAGCTTTCTCCCTAAGACTCCTTTTGCTGGCTTTAATAGAACAGACATTAATCTCAAAAATCTATATTAAATTTAAGGTAGTATTTTGTAATTAAAATTTATTTATTTTTTAATTAATGGGAGCTTGCATTGATTAATTGTGAAATGAATTATAAAAGAATTGCAAGTGTTATGTTGGGCCGTGTGACATTTATGAAAATTTGTAAATAGTAGTGAGATAATTTGAATTGAATATTTTTTGAATTTTATAAAATGAGAGAAAAAAATTAAATAAAAAATATTATAAAATTAAAATATTATTATAATATAGTTTTATAATATTATTTTTGTTTAGAAATTTGAAAAAATTGATTTTTTTTTTTTTATTTGAAAGTTTGGGAAAGTTGTAAAAGTTAATCTAATAATCGATTGGGCTGAACTCCGTAAAAAAACAGCCCTTCAATAATCTCATGACACATAGGCTTTCCATTTACACGATAATGGAACCACACCATAGAAAGAAACACCTCTCACACTCAGATTTCTCCCTCTCAGATTTCTTCTTCATCAAGCTAGTCAGTCCCCCGCTCACATTCGCAGCCGTGCAACCCATCCCAGCCTAACACCCACATGTTGGAACCTTTGTTAGCAAGCTCCCTCTCAACCTTCACAGCCCGACAATTTGTATTTCTGAATGTTTGTTCTTCAATGTGATTGGTTTCAATCCATCGGGTCATTCTTCCACTGGAAAAGCGTCACGCTTGGCAGCCTAATTGGAGTTTCTAGCATTTTAGAGATTTCATGAAGATCGATGAAGGGAAGAGTAGGAGAAACTGTGAGAGACAAAAACAATAACATAGAGAAGGAATCTGCATAGGGAAGAGTAGCAAAAACCGTGAGAGACAGAAACAATAACATAGAGAAGGAATCTGCACATCCCAACCTCCATTGATAATGCACCTTGTGATTTCTTATCCATCCTCCCCATTTTCAATGCAAGCTCACTATTTGTCAGTGACCAAGTTGCTTCTCAATCAAGTTTTCCATTTGATGAGAAAGGTGGTGGATCAAAACAATCCAAAACTGAATTTTAGAGGCCGACAATGGGTATGGGATTCCATTACTATTCTTTTGCTTGCATGGATACCTCATAAATGATAACTTCAATCTATCAATGAATTGGATTGTGTTTGAATTGTTTAGCATGGGAAGAATCTTTAGTTGCCGGGGTAGAAGAGGTTTGTTCACAGGAAAGAAGGTTTTTGTTTAGTTGAGTTTTAATCGAGTGTAAATTAAATAGATGATGGGTTTTTGTTATTTCTTTAAATTTCTGACGTGTATTTACATAAGTGGAGGGCTGTTTTTTTTTTTTCATATTATATAGTTTTATAATATTGATTTTTTTTTTTAAATTTGAAAAAGTTAAATTATTTTTTTTTGAAAGTTTGAGAAAGTTGTAAGAGTTAATCTAATAATCAGTCGAGCTTAACTCCACCAAAAAATAGCCCTCCAATAATCTCATGACACGTAGGCTTTCCATTTACACGATAATGGAGCCACACCATAACACCTCTCACACTCAGATCTCTCCCTCTCAGATTTCTTCTTGATCTAGCTTCTCGGTCCCCCTCTCACATTCGCAACCTTGCAACCCATCCCTGCCCATCACCCACCTCTCGGAACCTTTATTAGTAAGCTCCTTCTCAACATTCACAGCCCGACAATTTGTATTTCTGAATGTTTGTTCTTCAATGTGATTGGTTTCAGTCCATCGGGTCATTCTTCCACGGGAAAAGCGTCACGCTTGGCAGCCTAATTGGAGTTTCTAGCATTTTAGAGATGAAGATCGATGAAGGAAATAGTAGCAGAAACTGTGAGAGACAGAAACAATAACGTACAGAGGGGATCTGCGTAGCCCAACCTCAATTGATATTGCACCTTGTGATTTCTCATCCACCCTCCCCATTTCTGATGCAAACTCACTCTTTGTTAGTGGCCAAGTTGCGTCTCAATCAAGTTTTCCTTTGGACGAGAAAAGTGGTGGATCAAAACAATCCAAAAATGAATTTTTAAAGGTTGGCAATGGATATGGGATTCCATTACTATTCTCCTGCTTGCGTGGATACCTCATAAAATGATGACTTCAATTTATCAATGAACTAGATCGTGTCTGGATTGTTTCGCATGGGAAGGCTCTTTAGTTGCTGGGATAGAAGGGGTTTGTTCGCAAGGAAGAAGGTTTTTGTTTAGATGGGTTTTAATCGAGTATAAAATGAATAGATGATGGGTTTTTGTAATTTCCTTAAATTTTCTTACGTGTTTTTACATAAGTATAGGGCTATTTTTTTTTTCATATTATATAGTTTTATAATATTGTTTTTGTTTAAAAATTTGAAAAAATTAAATTGTTTTTTTTTTATTTTTTATTTAAAAGTTTGAGAAAGTTGTAATGATTAGTTTGAAAATTTTATATTTAAATTATATTTAAGAAAGAGATGAGATGAGAATTTTGAATGATATCTATTCTAAACAAACGTAATATATGGAAAATGGGTGTGTGTCAATGCAAATCAAGGTAAAATTTAAATAAGTCCAATTTTATTCGAGTTTGAATTCGAACTTTGACTCTGACTAGTGGTGCTAATTGCACTCCTATGAGGGGTTGCCCCTCCCCTCATAGGAGATATATGCGGGGAGGGCTTGGCCCCGTCCATGCATGTCTTTTGGGAGGGAGGGGTGTTGGTGCAGCTTTGGTCAGGCAGGGCGGATAGGGGGAGGGAGGGCGGATGGGTAGTAGGATCCCGTGGCCCCACTGTCCACTTCTAACTCCGACAATGCAGAGTTGGAGGAGGAATCAAATTTTTTATTATAGAATATTAATTATATCATTTATCTATTTATTTTCTCATTTCTTTCTTTGTCAATGATTCTCTCAATTTTTTTTTTCTCCTTTTCATTAGGGAAATGATATTCCCACCACTCCAGCTCCCGTTGAGAGCTACAACTCCCATTTATTTATTTATTTTTATTTCATGATTAAGAAAATATTTTTATGATGTTATGAATTTTTCTTAAAAAAATTTAAAAATATTAAAAAATATATAAAAAAAATTAAAAAAATAAAATACTACATATGACTAACCGTCCGTGAAATTGCTTGATTTATTCGTCCTAAACTATCATTATGGCACTTTTGCACTTGGCCCATAGTGGATATGCTTTTATAATGTCAGGCCTCGTTGCCGAGAGGATTAAAAAAAAAAAAAAAAAAAAAAAAAAAAAAAAAGGTCAGGCAACGACACCTCTATCATAAATTGGGTAAATTTTAGATTTTTTTATATGAATTTTAGATTTATTTCTTTTTAAAGAAAATGTATAAGATCGATGAATATATATAACATTATTATTTATTTATTTTTTTTAAAATGTTAATTCTCAATGTCATTTAACCGAGTCTTAATTGAGATTGGACGGAGCAGAAGAAAAGCGCGCACGCATATTGACTTTAAAATATTAGTTGTTGGGGGTTTTGTCTATTTTGGAAAATAAAGGTATGTGCGGTGCCACAAGGTTCGACCCAAGTGATTCTCCAACATTGAAAGCGATGCTGCATATATGGTTTCAATTGTGGAAAAAAATCATGTTAATCCAACCACATGTACCAAGGAATTGACATCATCCCTTATAAAGCCTTTGCATATGACATTCCATCCCTTAGTACCTCAATTTGGGTAACCTAACAATACAAGTAAATTGATGAAGAGAGATAGTCTTTCTAATTGTTTATAAAGAAATAAACACATCATATGCGCTTAGCAGCATTTAATAGCGTTCTTATAGAATTTTTGGACAGTATAGATATTATCTGAGTAATAAACACTATATGATATTTCTGTCTCTTTTTACATTTGACTTTATAAAATTAGAGAGTATCTTAATTATAATTTAGATATTAATTATGCACCAAACCCTTTCATAATTGGCATATGGCCCATGCCATAGCGTGACGTGATGATACTAATTGGATCCAAGTTTTATTATAATGATCATGAAATTAATATTATGAAAAATTTAAAGTCGTAAGATATTTCCTTCTTCTCCCTCTCTTGATGTTTTGATAAAGGCTAGTTGGGCCCAACCAATGATTGGCTAATGAAGATGGGATTGATTATGGTGGATACCACAACCACATCCCATCAAGTATGATAATATTTTTTGCTTAAATACTTGCCATTTCGTAGAAGTAATCAATCACTTTGGTGGGATTGTTTGCATGTAAATTACAATGATGGCAATGAGTTAGGGAAAAATAAATGAGCATAGGGTTCAACCTCTTCTAAAAAAGCCCACTGCATGGAGAATTAATATCCAAGCCCATTTAACTAAACGGCTACAAACCCAACAAGTGAAAATTATCCATGAGCCAGATTCTTAAAGATTCTCAATAAAACAGTGCACTCATCTATAAATCAGGAATATTTCCTAATGGCGTGGACTCATGGCACATGATGCAAGTCTCCAAAATAGAGATCATGAGTTCAACCTCTCTCTCCCATTGTATATATAAAAAAAAAAAAAAAAAATTAGGAATATTGAAAGACAAATACATGTAGTCCCTCGTGCTCTCTCTCTTTTAGTTATTTTTTAGAATATTTTATTGACTGGTTTCCTAATTTTAAGGGCATATTTGGATAATAAGATGATATATTTTGTAAATAGTAGTGAAATGATTTGAGTTAAGAAGAGAAAACATTTAAATAAAAGTATTATTATAAAGTTAAAATATTATATGAATATAAATTTTTAATATTATATTTGTTTTAGAATTTAATAAAGTTTGTATTATTTTTATTTTTTGTTTAAAAATTTAAAAAAATTTTAATAATTAAATAATAATTAGATAAAAAAATTAAAATTCATCTATGCTCCTATGGTTTTGTGAGTAGACTAGACTTGCACAACATATTCAGACCAACCAAACAACAATACTTATTTCTTTTAGAATAAATTTAATGATTGTTTTGGCAACGACGAAGGCCAAATCTACACTCTCCCGAGAACCGATTTATCTTTATATTTAGCTCCCGTTTGAAATTTGGATTAAACTAAAATTAATCTAATTTTAAATTAAGTCTAACTTTTAAATACTTAATCCTTAAATTATTAAATTTATCTCAATTTAAAATCTCTTTATACATCATACGTGATACTAATAATCTTTCTCAATTCAATACATCTTTACATGTAAAATCTATAACTTTTTTCAACTTCTTATAAATAAATCTAAACGCATCTTAACATCTAAATATCTTAAGTGGATCTCACAAAACTAGTTTTGTTTGGTTAGCTAACCTAACTCAACTCAACTCAACTCAACTCATCTTATCTAATCATTATAATTTTCTTAATTTTCAACATAAAATATAATAAATAATTCAATTTTTTCAAATCCTAAAATAATAATAATATTAAAAAATAAAATTTTAAACTTTTATCTTAACTCAACTTACTATCCAAATCGGGCTATACTCTACTATCTCAACTCGTTACTGTCAACGTTCAAACGGCGTTAAAGTGCAATGGTGGAAAAGATTTCGATCGTCCGACACTGTAAGAGATGCATTGCATTCAACACCCAGAAATTACTTTGTTTCAATGTTTTTTTAAGTACCTATTAAGTAGGGTATTTTAAATAAAATATACGAAAAAATAAAGATAATATATATGTTTTTTGTAGAGAATGGTCACAAAAGTTATTGTGAATATTAAATCCCTTTTTAATGTTAAATGGATTCTTTTTTACTCATCATGAGTAAAATCTTGGGGATAACATTTTTAAACTATATATGTATATTTGATCAATCAACTCAAACTTAGTTTTTGTTTTTATTTTTATTTTATCATAATCAATCTTAAAAGAAATTGTTTGGCGGTAAACTAAACTAATTCTATAGCTTCCAATGCGTAGAAAACACATATATAGCAATGAATACAAGAATTTTGGGTAGGGAATCTAAAGGATCAAAATTCAGACGGAGGGACAAGATAAAACAAAAGAGTGATGGTAGATATATGTATGTGTTTTACAAGCATTACGCATTCTTAATTTTGAAAAATAGTGAAGTTTATTGTTAAAAAATTAATATTTTCATATAAATATTATATTTACTCACTTTTTATAGAAGTAGTGTACAGCACTTGAGTACTCTATAACTGCAAATATCATTTCTCAAAACAAAAACTTCATCTTCAAAGTCGAATTGTTGTTAACTATATAAGTTTAGTAGGAAGGTTGAAGACATAATCATGATGATCATAGTTTAGAATTGTAAAATACACACATGTTAGGTATATCTATACTATATGTTTGGGGTGTGTCTCACTTTTAATTTCTCACAGCTCAGCCGTTCTTCTTTGATGAAACTCGAAGGGGGCTCCTCTTGAAAATACTTCGATGCTAAAGTTAGTTCAGAGAAATTATTCTTTTAAACTTTAAAGATTACCTGTATATATAAACTCGTTTGCTATATATATCTCATCCATGATTTATCGGAACAGATCAAGACTTAAGATTTTGAATAATCCTATCACTTCTTGCTATTTTTATCCTTCCGTTAAAGGTGGCGCCATGTATATCTTTTTTTGAATTCCTCTTGACCATCCCTTCGTGACTTTTAGGCTCATGTTGGACCCAAACTCTGGATTTCTTGGTGTTTAATGCATTATGGGCCATATTTGTATGCTCCAGGGCCCTCCGGTTGTAATGGTCCCTCCACTATATATATATATATATATATATATTTTATATATATATAACAAAACGATTCATATGTTTAAAGAATATTGCGTGACAACTTTTTAAATTAGATTTAAAAAAAAAACACGTTCTTCTAGTATATTGTTTAATGAACTCTAGTCAGATTTTTAAATTAAATACGTCCTCTTGAGGGAAAACTTGGCCCAAATATTTATTAGATGTTGCAATCATGTGTTGAAAGAGAGCCATCTAAACTAGAAAAAGAAAAAAAAGCATATCATTTCCAACAATTGGATTAAGAAGATTATGATCAACATATTTTACTTCGATTATTTAGGGAATTGAACATATATAAGAGTAGATCATTGACATGATGCGAATAATTGTTCTCCATATCCATGCAGCCATGTCAAGGTCCATAGCTAGGCTAGAGACCAAGTAACAGGCCCTACACCATCGTCTATATTCAGTCCCAAATCGTTCCAAACAGCGTTTGATCCATCAATAATATTATTCTTACAAGAAGGCTAGCCTGCATGCTCTGCATCAGACCCATTCACAGAATCACACTCATCTACCACCTTGGCTTTCACACTCCTCCCATTACTAGCTGTAATTTTGATCATCTTCCCATAGCGTGAACCCCCATCAAACCATCCAGTGGATAGTGCCACAACCCACTATGAGTTTTCATGGAAATGTTCATCGCAACTGGATGCACCCTTGCCATCCCCACTTTCGCTGAAATCATTGTTTGTGAGAAGGGCTCGCATGGAGGATGTGACGGGCGGTGAGCATTTGAAATGAGAGAAAGATTTTCCCTTGCCATTCTTAGTGTCTAAGGGCTGGCATTTGTTATCTTTAGGGGGTGGGGAGCCCTTGCATATGTTGCTGCCAACCTGATCAAGGTCAATTGCACTTACCCTCGATGCATATGAGTTGTCCAGTGCAGTTGTTAAGGGATTTGCATGGACCGTTGCATGAGGATACAGCTGGTGCAGGGAGAGGAAGGGAGAGGATGTTGATAATGAGGAAAAGGGGAAGCAACGCTAAAACTAGGTTTGCCATTTGATAGAACATGTTAGCGGGTGGAGTTGTGCAACGATGAGAGTTGGAGAGATGAAGGGTTCAGCTCAATTACATCTACTTATATAGGTCTAGTGCTTCAATGTTTCTTCATTTCCCAACATTAGTGGGTGACTCTAATCGTGTACCCTCTTATAACATTTCACTTTCGTTTAGAGTATTGGAATAGGTCAAAGCAAAGCTAATGATCATCGAGTCAACATGGAAGTCTTGGGGTCCCCTATGAGGTGATCTTGTTTAAAGTTTAAACATTCAAAAACAAAAAGAAAGATCAAGTAAGTTAATGCATATATGCCATTTATAAAAGACTTGCAAATATTCTAACACAACTCTTACACACTAAAACAAGTCTGATTCAGGAAGAAGTTACTTCCAGGTCTTTTCTCTCAAGTTGCTCTACTGGTTCTTGAGGAGGAGTTTGTGCCTTGACTCTTGGGTGGTAGGCGGTCTTTAGTCTCTTTATGTGCTCTACTGTCTTTATCTATGTGTTTTTAGTATGGCTGATGATTTCATTTTGCATTGGAATAAACTGAGTCTTACAACTGTGGAAAAGGAGGGTGTTGTTGTTTTGGACGAGGATGTCGTGGACACTGTTGAAAGGCTGTTTCTGTTTAGCGGGAAAAATCATAATGGAAAAGAGCATTAATTGTGAGGCTTTCAGGTTAACCATGCTTAAGGTATGGAAAGTTGGTGATGTCATGCGCATTGTCGAAGTTGGCATTAATTTGTTTATTCTGGAGGTCTATTCTGAGGCCGACATGCAGAAAGTTTTTGGGGGGGGGGGGTCAGCTTTGGTTATTTGATCAGAATCTGATTTGCCTCAAGTTCTTCGATGGACTTAAGCCTCCTAATGAATTAATTTTTTCTCATGCTTATTTTTAGGTGCAACTTCAAAATCTATCTTTTGGATGCATGAATTCTAAGGTGGCTTCTAGGCTTGGGAAACTGGTTGGGAATGTAGTTCATGTAGAGGTGGATGATAAGGGTATCAGATGGGGTCCTTATTTGCGTGTTTTGGTGGAAATTGATCTTTCTCAGCCTCTTGCTAGAAGAAGTATGTTATCTATGCAAGGTCATCAAGCCTTTGTGGCCTTTCAGTATGAAAGATTGCCACGTTTCTGCTTTTCCTGTGGTGTGATTTTGCATGGTCCTCATGGTTGTTTGAAGAAGATGGAGGGTCCTTCTACCATGCAATGTACTTGGTTACGTGCATCATCTACTGCAACAAGAGAAGGTGTGGGGAAACTCATTACTGCCTCTGCACATTGCTCTTCATCTTCTGCTGCAACTTGTTCGTTGTCTCTTAGCATCTCTGGTAACAGTAAGGTTAGTTATGTGATAGTTGGGATGTGAACAACACGGGGCATTCTCCGACTGGTGTGGATGAGATGGTAACTGGCAGCCCTCCTGAGATCACACCAACCGCCCCAGTAACTACCCCAACTGCAATAACTATTGTCTCTTCCAAGTCTGAGGCTGCTCTGCTGCATGATCTTCCTTCAAAATCTGCTGCTATGGTGTCTATTGATGCCTACATTACTAATGTTGGAAGTGCCATTAACTTGGTTGATGATCCTACCCGGCAATGTTTCTTAGCACCATATTCATCAATGCATCATCTAAAGAAAAAGGTCAGATCTGTTGATAAGAAAACCACTTCTAAGTCTGATGATTTCTTAACCACTAAGAAGAGGAAATTTATGATTGGTTCCCGTTCCTTTAAGGATTATTTGTTATCCAAATGGAAGTTATGAAGTATGAATATATTGGCGGAGGCTGGTTCCCAGCCCCGCCAAGAGAATTGAGGCTTTTAAGTTGGAACTGCCGAGGGCTTGGCAACCCTCGGACAGTTCGTGACCTTAACCTCATGGTAAAGGACAAAAAGCCAGACATCTTATTTCTTATGGAGACCAGATTGCATAAGAACAAGATGGAATCTTTAAAGTATTTATTTGGGTTTTCTAATATGCTTGTTGTTGAGGGAGTGGGTCATGGTGGTGGTTTGGCCTTGCTATGGACATCTGCTTGTGTAGCGGACATTTAGAGTTATTCTCAAAAGCATATCAATTGTTGGGTTGATAGCAGTTCTCCCAAATCACCTTGGATGCTTACCTGTTTTTATGGTCATCCCATGACTAATAAAAGAATCGTGGGTTATAATATCTTGAGGCACCTTCATTCTTTGAATCTTGAATTGTGGCTTTGTCTAGGGGACTTTAATAAATCTTGTTTCATAGTGACAAGGTGGTGCACTTAGAAATGATAAACAGATTGCACTTTTTAAAAATGTCTTAGAAGTTTGTCAACTTCATAACCTAAGGTTCTCGAAGGGGAAGTATACGTGGTCAAATAACATAACTGACTCCTCATTCACAAAGGAGAAACTTGATAGGGCTGTTGCTTCTACTGCTTAGTGTGAGGAATTTGTATGGGTGGATATCAGAGTGCTGTCCTCTGTTGCTTCTGATCATCATCCTATCCTAATGACATTCTCAACTAGCCATGGATATTCCATGAAGAGGCCACTTAGATTTGAATCAAGTTGGGCTTTTTATGAGGATTATAAAGGTGCCATTTCTTCTACCTGGTTACAGTCTGGTGATGCAGTCTGTAATCTGCCTTCTCTGTCACAAAAGCTTGGTGCTTGTCTGCTATATGTTAGAAGATGGGCCAACTCAAAGGCTCCAGTTTCTGATAAGCTCCTGAGGGAGAAAATGGGTCAACTTGACAGACTGCAGACTACTCTTCATGCTGACACAGTGGAGGAAGTCAATAAGCTGCAATTAGAAATTTCTATTATTCAAGAATGTTTGCATTTAAAATGGAAGCAAAGAGCCAAAGTGCATTGGTTACGGAATGGTGATTGTAATATCAAATTTTTTCACTTGAGTGCTAGCTAGAGACAGAAGAGGAACAAGGTAGTTCAAGTGGAGGATGAGTATGGGCATCAGTACAATTTTGCAGTAGACATTGGCCTTGCTTTTACTCAGTTCTATCTAAATTTATTTAAATCCTCCAAACTGTCTCAAATTGATTTTTGTCTTAAAGACCTCTCCCCTAGTGTATCTTCTAATATGAATGATGTCTTACTTCAGCCTTTTACAGATGTAGATGTTCAGCATGCTCTTTTCCAGATGGGACCTTATAAAGCCCCTGGACTTGATGGTCTTAGTACTTGTTTCTACCAAGACAATTGGGATGTGGTAGGGCCTGAGGTTTGTTAGGCTGTCCTCTCCTTTATGAATTCTCCTACACATATTGAGTCAATAAATTACACCTATTTGGTTTTGATTTCCAAGTCCAACAATCCAAAATGTGTGTCTGAATATCGACCCATAAGTTTGTGCAATGTCCTCTATAAAATTATTACAAAGATGCTTACCAATAGATTGAAATCTATTCTACCTTCCCTTATTTCTCCTAACCAATGTGCTTTTGTTCCAGGAAGGCACATTACTGACAGTACTTGGCAGCCTACGAAACCCTTCACACCATGAACACTCATTTACGTGGGACAAAGGGTTTTATGGCTTTAAAATTGGATATGAGTAAAGCCCATGATAGAGTGGAATGGGTGTTCCTTAAAGCTGTTTTAGTAAAAATGGGGTTTAATGCCAAATGGGTTTAGTTGATTATGTCCTGCATTTCCACTTCATCTTTTTCTGTTTTGGTTAATGGTGTTCCACAACAACATTTCAAACCTGGAAGGGGCTTCAGGCAAGGCTATCATTTATCCCCATATCTTTTTATTTTTTGTGCTGAAGCCTTGAGTTCCCAATTGAGGGCTGCTGAACTCAATGGAACCTTAACTGCAATTCCTATAGCTCGAGGCCAAGTTAAGCTTAATCATCTGTTTTTTGCAGATGATAACCTTGTTTTTTGCAGAGCTAACATGCATGAGTGGGTCCAGTTAAATAAGATTCTCAGTATCTATGAGGTTGCATTTGGCCAAAAGCTAAATAAAGATAAAACCTCCTTATTCTTCAGCAAGAATACAATGGTAGCAACAAAGAAACACCTATTGGAGGTGGCTGGGTTACAAGCTTTTACAAACCTGGATAGGTATTTGGGTCTTCCATTTATGGTGGGCAGATAAAAAATAAGGGCATTCAATGGCATAGTGGACAGGGTGGTCACGAGGCTGGATAATTGGAAAAACAAATTTCTTTCTAAAGCTGGGAAAGAAATTCTCATTAAGGCTGTCTTACAGGCACTGCATACCTATTGTATAAGTGTGTTCTTACTGCCTAAAACACTTTGCTCTAAACTTCATGCTTGTTTTGCTAAATTTTGGTGGGGTCACCAAGGGAATTAGACCAAGATACATTGGAAAAGCTGGGATTACTTATGTGCAGGCAAATCTTGTGGAGGTTTGGGATTTAGAGATCTACACTGTTTCAATCTTGCACTGTTGGGCAAACATATTTGGAGGATGAGGATGTTTCCTGATACTTTTTCTAGCAAGATATTAAAAGTCAAATACTTTCCAAATACCTCTCTAACCCATGCTGGTTGTGGCTCAAAATCCTCATACTTGTGGAAGAGCCTTCATTAATCTATTCCTCTAGTTGAGGAAGGTCTTATGTGGAGGGTTGGAGATGGAACCACCATACGTATTTGGAAGGATAAATGGTTGAATAGACCTTCTACTCACATGATTAAGTCTCCTGTGTCTGTTTTTCTTGAAAATTTAGTTGTAACTGATCTCATTGATCCACACTCAAGATGGTGGAAAGTGGACCTGCTCCATGCCATTTTCCAACATGAGTATATTAAGGAGATTATGAGGTTGCCTGTTCGCATTTTACCTGCAGCTGATAAGCTTATTTGGAAAGGAACTGTTAATGGGCCTTTTTCTGTGACAAGTGCCTACCACTTGCAGAAACAGATTGCCTTAAGTGTTAGGGGTGATTCTTCATCTCATGGTGAAAAGGGTTTACTTTGGAGAAGGCTGTGGTCTTTGCACACAACTAATGTTGTTAAGCAGTTCATTTGGAGTGCTTGTACAGATTCCTTGCCCACTAGAGTTAATTTATGCAAAAGGAAAGTTCTCACAGACTCTTATTGTCCTATTTGTTTGCACGAAGTGGAAACTCCTCCTCACCTCTTATGGCATTGTCCTTTTTGCTTAGGATGTTTGGCTTCTGGGTCCTAAGTTTATCCAGAAGGCAAATTATTGAGTCCCTGATTTCTTTTCTATCTTTCAACTACTAATTGATAGATTATCAAGTCAGGATCTTGTGTTATTTGTTACTTTAGCTCAGCTTCTCTGGTTTAGAAGGAACTCACTTATACATGGTGGCCATTTTCAATCCCCCCATGAGCTTTTTAGTACTGCTGTCAAGTCTGTCAAAGACTACAGCGGGGCCAGACCTTTGTCAGCAGGGTCAAGACCTCAGCAACGTTTTCTTGCCTCTCAATGGGAACCACCTCCATCTCCTTGGGTGAAAGTAAATTGGGATGTGGCTGTCTATACTGATTCTCATAGAATTGGTATAGGTGTGATGATAAGGGATGGAAATGGTTCGGTTTTAGCAAGTTTGATGCAACCAAGAATATTCTGCACTGATCCTGTGTTGGCAGAGGCAAAAGGCTTAACCACGACTTCATTATTTTGTTATGAATTGAGTCTCAATTCTTTGATTTTTGAGGGTGATTCAAGTCAATTAGTTCAAGCCATCAAGAGTTGCGATCATGCTGTTGGAAAGCTGTAGTGTTTTGTTTTCGATTTCTTAAGTCTTATTGGACATTCTCAATGGCAAAATGTGTTCAATCTCTTGTAATGGCTGAGTGCCAAATTCCAGTTTAATAAGATTGACTCCTATGTTGACTTTAAAAAAAAAAATTCTGATTCTTCATGAGTTGTAAAGACACTGCAAGAAAAAAGATATTTATGACGAATTATTTACGACAAAAATGATTATTTGCTATGAGAACATATTTATTTTGAAAAGAAATGATCGTTTTAATTGTAAATTAATGACCGCATATAAGCATTTTTCTTGTAGTGAGAAAGATCATTGATTAATCGAGAGGATCGTAATATATTAAACATAAAAATATATATCATTTGGCGGCCTTCTGATCTACAAACGAATTCCATTGTGAAAATGATTAATATTTTTATTTAATTATTACCTTTTTTTCAATTGCTCAAAGGTTGCCCAGTTAGGCTGTTAGCAACTTTTGTTTATTCAACTTCGAAATGAAAAGGATGCAAACAAATAGATCACTACGCACTTTATAATTAGTAAATTAATTAAGTACTTCTGTAATGTAGTATCGATCGGTTTCTCTCAAACCTCTTTCGTTAAGTTCGTCTTCTTCTGTCTGGTTTATGGATAAGCATTTAGGGACTTTGGTTTCATTCATTTCTTTAAAATTAATGCGTTGCATATATATTCCTTTCCTCTTGGACACAAACTAGTTGACAATGATGGAGCGTGTATATATGTGTGTGTTCATACAGCTTTAAGCATCTATGGAACACACCCAACGACAAGAGGACAAGGTGCGTGCATAAATGCATGTTGATTAAATTTTGTTTATTCTACGAAATTAATCGAAAAATCTAGGAATTAATTACAAGCTAGCTAAGCTATTGAATCCCATGCAGTACTGGGACGCAATCCCCTTGGACTCGTCTAGTGCGAAAGAATATTTTCCCTTATTGTTAATTTCATCTAATCTCTCAAGAAATACTATTCATCATTCTTTTAATATTATCCTTTTATTATTTATTAATGCAATAATATTGTAAATATAGTTGTCTCTTCGGCCATATATGTAGAGATAACTTAATCAACCTAGCCCTTACTACCTAGAGTTGGGATCATCAATATCCATATAATTAGGGTTGGAATGAACTCTACGACTGCATGCCATATATGATAATATATGCTTAATTTATGGGTTGGGATGAAAAACCTGTCTAAAACCAATTCCTTTTTTAGTAATTAAGAGATGTGGCAGAGTTTGAATCAACAGACTAATCAGCCATGCATGCTTACTACAATATATGCATGAGTACTTACGTATATATAAGTATATTACATGCTCATTAACTTTCATTCTACACTACTCAAAATTAGTAATTAAAACCATGAGCATTATTGTAAATATTTTCTTTTGTCATATGATTAATGAATGATTAATTTTTATCCTTCAGAAAATTTTAAAATCTAATTGGGTCTTGTGGATTTCAGTTGTCTTGAGGTGCCTTTTGTTGGGATGATTATCCCTTGCATTGGCAGCCGGCAGGAAAAAGACAGAGACAGTAGATAAGCTTAGCTCCCAAATAAAATATTGAATAATATGAACTGATAGAGAAATAATTTCATATGATGTAGTTTCATACAAAAGTATAAGGATTATACAAAAGTAATTTCACAAATTGATGTAGTTTCATGTAGTTCATCAGATTATAAAGTTACTTTTATTATAAAGTAGTTCTAAGATCAAATGAAAGCACTTCAATTTGTGGAATTACTTTTATGTAATTCCTTTGTAGCCATAGCACTTCTCATTTTGAAGTTTTTGATCTTTATAGATTCAAATTTGATCATTTTGATCCTTTTATTAATAGACAATTAATAATCAACTACATATAACAGAATTCCTCTCTCAGGGTTTCCCCATGTAGAGGCTTTTTCCTTGTCACTGTACAGGATCTTCTAGTTGTTTTCTTGGTTGGTTTATAAGGTAGAAGCGACATAGTGTAGTATGGAGGAGAAGTTGGAGGAGGTGTATAGGAAACTTTCTCTTATGGAGCAGGAGAGTGAGGAGGTTTATGTGGAAATTCATAAACTGCAAGATGCAGTGATTTGTGGAGGTAAATGTTTGCTGGTTAAACTTCTTACATGCCATCATTTCAATCGGGAGGCTTTTAAGATGACAATGAAGAAATTATAGAGGCCAGTTAGGAATATTAAGTCTAGAGATTTGAATCCCGAAATCATGTTGTTAGAGTTTGAAGATGTGCGTGATAAGGAACGAGTTATTAGGGACAGACCTTGGTCTTTTGATAAATAATTGGTGCTGGTTAAGGAGCTTCAAGGCTATCAACAAGTCCACCAAATAAGGATTACTGAAGCGTTGTTCTAGGTGCTCTGCATGATTTACCATTGATTGCAAGAAATGATTATATTGGCCATCTGATTGGAAATACAATTGCAAAGGTGATGGAAGTTGATATTGAGAATGGAGAAATGGCATGAGGTGAATTTATGTGAGTAAGGATCAATAATGACATTACAAAACCTCTGTTAGGAGGCAAAATGATTAATATTGGTTCTATTAACCCCGTTTGGGTTCAATTTTCCTATGAAAGGCTACTGAATTTCTGTTACTGTTGTGGTCATTTGGGTTATGGCCATATGGAATGTGATCTATGGTAGTGTGGACAGAGAATGTATATACATGATGGCTTTCCCTATGGAGGTCGTTGTGAGTAAGAAGTCAAGGAACTAGACGTTAGGATCCCCGAGACATGCAGCATGAGATTGGACATAGGAATCTGGCAAACCCTCTGGCGTCTATTAGAAGAAAAGATACCATTGATGAGGATAACAGATGAAATCTTGGTGATTTAGCTAATTGTTCAGGTGAGTTAATTACAGAATTAGCTAAGGATAATGATTAGAACTCGAATGGGGAGGATGGAATCCAGAAAAACATGCAGATGTTGAAATCCATAAATCCCATGAATATTGAAGTGAAGAAGCTTGCGTTTGAGAAGGAAACGACAACTGTTTTTACGCAAGAGTTGATGGAGGATGTCATAGGTGAAATGGCAGTTTAGGAAGGGGCTCAAGTGGGCCTCCAGGTATGGTAAGGATAAGGATGCCTGATGTCATGGAGGGGCATAAATGGAAATGGTTGTCAAGCATCAACAAAATGACCTCTTCTAATTCAGAAACCTCCCAACTGAAACTTTCAAACCTTAAACGAAATGAGAAACTTGAGGATGACAAGGCAAATGGCAGATCCATTAAGAGGAGGATTGCGACAAGAAGTTTTGAGGATGATTTCGAGAAATCTTGAATTTTCACATCAGAGGTGGATGGAACCTAGCACTGCCGGAAGTTATGAAACTCCTCAGTTGGAATTCCCGTGCTTGGGAACCCACAAGGCATCTTGCTTCAGTTGACGGTATAGTAGACACTACTACCAGAGGGTGGTAGGTGGAACAGATTCGAGCTCTCTTCAATCCAAGTCTTGTTGCTGATATTTTGAAAGTGATAATTTATCCTGTTGAGCAACCTTTTAAGTGGATCTGGTCCCAGGAAAGGAGTGGCAAGTTCAGTGCTAGGAGTTGCTACATGTTTTTTAAGGAAAAGCTAAATAGTGATTTAGGGGCATGTTCAAATGCTAATCAACAACAATCACTTTGGAAGACATTGTGGAAAATGAAAGTTTCAAACAAAATAAAGGTGTTTGCTTGGAGGGCTTACAAAGAGGGACTACCATCATAGTAGAATCTGCACAAGAAATATGTTATAACTGAAGGTTCCTGCTATTTTTGCAAGCAAGGGCTTGAAGGCCTCTCACATGCTTTATTTTACTGTTAGGCCATTCATTCTAGTTGGTTCACATATGTATCTTTGATGGAACATCTGTAAAACGATATGTCTGTAATGTAGGTAGCTTTGAAGGTGTTAGAGAATGGGAAGGAATGGGAGCTATCTTTATTTTTCTCTCTTGCCTGGGGCTTTTGGTGGAGAAGAAATCAGATGATTCATAATCAAAGTTGTATCAAGATAATTATTAATCATGCTCTTTTTGTACAAAGGTCATTCATAGAGCTCATACAAATGCGTAAGACCATCGTTTGAACTTACTATGATTGGAAGCCTCCACCTCCAAATTGTTTGAAATATAAAGCTGGGGTGGGGCTGGTGCTTAGAGATGGGAATGATGATGTTATGTTGGCAGCTAGCAAGGTAGAGAATGATGTGAGCGATGTTGAAGCTATTAAATTACTAGCTATCCTTCGAGCCTTACAGCTGTGTGCAAACATGGGAATCCAAAAATTAATTATTGAGTTAGATTGTTTGATGGTTGTGCAAGTGCTTAATGAAGAAATCGAATCTGTTAGTGCATGAAATC
Source organism: Carya illinoinensis (assembly GCF_018687715.1). NCBI lineage: Eukaryota > Viridiplantae > Streptophyta > Magnoliopsida > Fagales > Juglandaceae > Carya > Carya illinoinensis. The sequence continues at coordinate 14,155,147 of NC_056764.1, read as the reverse complement.
AGAAAGCTTCAAGTCCTATATGCAGATTGCCAAGTACAACATGTTTATAGAGAAGGAAATCGGGTAACTCACAAGCTTGCCCGTTATGATTGGAATGTTGAGAATCTATCAATGTGGTGGCATTGTTTTCGAGCTTCCTTTGTCAAGCCCTTGACAAATGTCTGTAAAACTTCTTTTAGTAATGATATATTTTGTTCCTATCAAAATAATAATAATAATAATAATAATCAGCTACATATGTCACGTTAACCTCAATAATGAAGTGCCATTTGTTAAAAATAAATAAAAAAAAATTACGGAGAAAATTACAGATGCCTTTCTCACCACAAAGTAATGCCGAAAGTGTGACCTAGCTCAAGTCATGCCTAGGCCACAATATACAAGTAGAGATCCTCGAAGTGCTAGAGTGCAACCTATTATTAGGAATATAATTTTTTTCTTATCTTTTTAAATATATAATATATTTTCATTATAAAGTTAAAAATAATACTACAAAATTAATAAACACAGAATTATTTACGTTTATACAATTCAAATCAAAGCTTATATGAATTATATATTATTAAACAAACAATCATAGTTTTTGTGCTAAAAAATAAATCAATTAATAAATAAATTGAGCTGAACTTAAATTTGATTAAATTTATAATTCTTTATATCTATTCAAATTAAAAAAATGGATATATATACATATATACATATCTTTCTTTAAATTTAAGAAAATTGATTGGGTAAAGGATGGAAATAATATTTCAACACGAATGGCCCGGAGTCTTCTCTCTATCGCTCTTTCAAGATTGTATGAGGAGAAGTGTCAAAGTCTCCTTCCTTTTGGTGGATAGAGTGGTTTTTGTTTGGTTTTTTCTATTCTTAACAGTGCATGTGAGTACTGTGATTATGTTATCGATAGACTGGTCTATGAGAATCTAAATCTTCATGATGATGAAATGGTGGGGATAGAGGTTTAGTTTGATAGTGCAATTGGTCTATGAGATAAGGAGGTGGGAAGTTTGATTGGCAAGGTTTGTATGGAACGACGTATAGGAAGAGAGGTACTCTGATCTACTATGTTGAAGTTATGGAAAGTTGACAAGTTCGTTGTTTTTAAGGAGACCTTTATGAATACTTTTGTCATCACCTTTGTTGCCGAGAAGGACAAAAATTGAAATTTGGAGGGAAGAACATGATTATTTGATACTGGTCTATCTAACCTTAAGCCTTTTGATGGCATTACTCAACCAGACCAACTGGCGTTTGATAGTGAACTTTTTTGGATCCAATTACATACCTTCCCATGTTTTGTATGAATTGAAAAGTTGGGGAATAAATTGGGCTATCATTGGGAAAGGTTCTTGATGTGGATGTTCTTGGGCAAGATATTTGATAGGGGAGGTTCCTGTGAGTGAGGGTTGAAGTGAAGTTGAGGAAGGCAGTGGCTAAAGGCCCTTAATCTTAATCGTAAGTGTAAGTGGGTTCCTGTAAAATATGAAAAACTCCCAAAGATATGCATTAGATGTGGGAAGATTTTGCATGGGAAGCATGATTGTGATTCTAATTTTTCATTCTCAAATCAGAAATCACTTTCTGAAATTCAGTATGGTTCTTGGCTTAGGGCTGATTATAGTGTCAGACACAAATGACATGCAGACTTTGCTAGTAAAAGGGTTCATTGCAACAGTTTTAAAAATGTTGTTGATTATAATTGCCATGTTGATGCAGATAGTTCAAGGTCCCCTTTGAAGATTGATGATGGAATTCAAAGTAGGTTGCCTTAGAAACAGTTAGCAGTTAACAGTGGTGGTTATGGCAAGAAGGTTGAAGAAGTAACTGTCATGCTGAATAATAGAAGCAAGAAAGATGAGTCATGGGTAGTTATTTTGGTTACACACCAAGAGACAAAACCAGCTTTAAGGGAGCTATCCATTCAAGTAACTGTTGCTCGGAAGGAATGGGCTGAGAATTCAGATTTGTTTACAACTAGCCCATCTAAACAAGCTATCTCTTATAATCCAAGGAAGCATGTTGTCCATTGCCCTTTTTCACCCCTTGACTCAAATTCTTTTCAGGAAAATGTTGGTGATCTGATGTCATCAATAAAAGTGAAGGCTCTGGAGAATAAACTTAGGTGGAAGAGGAGGACGAGAAGATATGAGGTGAAAGGTAAGTCTAATACTCATCAATTGAGAAAAAAAATATTCTAAGTTAGTTTTGGTGGATGAAGTATGTGAAATGGAGTCTGATAAACGTTTAAAAACTGATGAGGGTGATTTTCAAACTGAAATTAAGATTCTATCGGTAGAGGCTGTGGAGCAACCTTGCTGGGAGCCATAATTGTCTTTAGTTGGAACTGCCAAAGGCTTGGGAACCCTTGGAGAGTTCATAATCTTTACCAAATGGTAAAGATAAGTGTCTCAAAATCTTATTCTTAACGAAAGCTTTATTGAAAGGTTCTAAATTGGAGGGTCTGAGAAGCAGGTTAGGTTATGAATGCTACTTTGGGGTTGATCCTGTTGGGAGAAGTGGTGGCTTGGCTATACTTTGAAAGGCAGGCATTAACTTTGCATTACATAATTATTCTTTAAGACATATATGCGGCTGGATCACAACTGAGATGTCATCATAAAAATGGCTTTTCATTGGCTTTTATGGCTAACCTCTTGCAAATAGAAGAAAAGAATCATGAGATTTGTTGTCAAGGATTAATCCAAGAAATGTACCATGGTGCATCATAGGGGACTTTAATGAGATTTTATCTCAACGAGAGAAGATAAGGGGTAGGGATAGATCAGAAAGTCAGATGAAGGGATTTAGTTGTGCTCTTGTAGATAACTAGTTAGTTGATCTTGGGTGTTTGATCTGGTGTAGAGGTAGCTACTTTACTTGGAGTAACAAACAGTTTAATGACGGTTTCGTCAAGGAAAGGTTGGATAGGGCTATTGCCAATAATTGATGGAAGACTTCATTTACAAAAGCTGCAGTGGGAAGTCCACTAGCTAGATGCTCATATCATAAACTAGTTATGCTCTGATTTTGAAATGAGGTATATGTGAGAAGAAAAAGATGTAGGTTGTTTGGATTTGAAGCTTCATGGATTAAGGAGAAGGATTGTCGAAAGATTGTAAATAAGGAATGGTGTAATACCAAACCTTCAACAAAATTTTGTAGCACTTCCTTGAGTAGGTGGAGCAAAAATAAGAAAAGAGATGTTGAGAGTATTATTAAGTAGAAAAGTCGCTAACCCACAACGCCCGTACGACCTGACTGATAAAAACAAGTTGAACTAACTTGTGGGTCAAACCTAGCTAACTATCAGTTTCAATCCGACTACAACTCCCCAAATCTCAAACCCTAGCTGCCATCCCTCCCCATTTGTCTCTGTCATCACCATGATCGTCGTCGACTCTGTTCATCATCACTGCGACTCCTTCCTCGACTCCAACAAGCAACAAGCACAGCCTCAAACATAGGGAAAATAAGGAAAATCACATGGCGATTTCGACTCAAACAATACAATCATCATTCACTTCCCCATGACCCAATAATATATAAGCATTATATATATAGAGAGAGAGAGAGAGGTACATGCAGGGAAGAGTGAAGAAGAGGAGGATATGGGGGCAGAGTCAAATCTGAGAAGAGAAGTTTTGCTAGGTGAGGATTTTCCATTCCCTGATGTTGCGTGATTCAACCTGCCGTAGCCTTCGTCCACCAAACAACTAGAAATTCATCATAAGCTGGCTGGTTAATCAACAAGGCTCACCTTAGCTAAAACATTTTGATAGCGTGAAGAAAAACATCACACGACCTCATTCAAATCTTTAGGTCCTGGAAAAGAAATGGTATTGGGCATGGTAGAGTTTTGACTTTTAACCCAACTAGTAGACGGGTTGACTCGAATCAGGTCAGGTAAGTTCTTTTCTTGTTGACCTGGGCATTTGGTCAGGTCAGGTCGATCTCAAATCAAAGCCGGGTTGGTTGGGTTGCAAGCCTAGTTGCAAGATGAGTAGGGTCCACAGAATGTTGCTGAAATCAAAAGCTTGCAAACAGAAGTTGGGCTTTTGTTAGAGTAAGAAGACCTTAAATGGAGGCAGAGGGCAAAACATAATTGGTACCACCAAGAGGACAAAAATACAATATTATTTTATGTATGTACCTCTCAGAGAAGAAAGAAGAACTAGTTACTCCAAGTGTAGGATTCTAGTTCTAATATTAGAAGTGATCAGCAGGGTATTCATAGAGCTTTTTAGGACCATTTCATAAGTGTTTATCAGTCAGCTTATCCTTCTTCACAGGATATAGAGTACTGCTTATCTCATTTGGGTAGATGTGTGATAGATGAGATGAATGTGTGTTTGCAGTAGGAGTTTACAAGGTTAGAAGTTGAAAAGGCTGTACAACAAATGGCCCCACTAAAATCCCTAGGTCTTGATGGGTTTGAGCCTGTTTTTATCAATCTTTCTGGAGTACAGTTGGAGATAAGGTTAGTGATGTTGTTCTTGAGTTTTTAAATGATGTTGCTTTCGATAACTCTGTCAATTCTACTTTTATTGCTTTAATACCTAAAGTTAAGAACCTGGTTAGTATTGGGGAATATAGATCTATTAGCTTGTTGAATGTGTTTTATAAACTCATTGCAAAAACACTAGCTAATAGATTGAAGAGAGTGCTACCACAAGTAATTTCTTGGAATCAAAGTGTATTTATCCCAGGAGAATTAATTTAACATAATATTATTAGAGCTTATGAAGCTCTCCATACAATGAAAACTAGACAAAGAAATCAAGTGGGAAGTATGCCCATCAAGCTAGACATGTCAAATGCTTATGATAAAGTTGAATGAGAGTATTTAAAAGCAGTAATGGAAAAGTTAGGCTTTGGAGCTTGGTAGATTCATTTGGTTATGTAGTGTTTGACTATTGTGCATTACTCAATTTTGGTGAATGGGGTTCTAGGTCCTACTCTTATCCCTACTAGAGGTCTTAGGCAAGGAGATCCATTGTCTCCTTACCTTTTTCTACTTTGTGCAGAGGGGCTAAGTTGTTTGATTAGGTTGGGAGGGAAGGAAATATAAGATGCATATCAATATCTAGAGGAGGTACAAGTGTTACTCATTTACTCTTTGTAGATGATTGTATTCTATTTTGTCGAGCTAAGATGTAGGATTGACAATGCATTAAGCATATTTTGAATGTTTATGATTTGGCTTGATCTGGATAAAGATTAAACTTGCAAAAGACATCTATATGCTTCAGTTCCAACACAAGGGCAGAAACCAGATTTCAAATTGGCAAAAAAACATGAGCAAGAGTTTGTGATGATTTTGAAAAGTACTTGGATTTGCCTGCAAATCTTGGAAGATCAAAATATTAATATTTTAAGTGCATTAAGGATCGAGTTTGGTCTAAGATCAATAATTAGAAAAATCATTTCCTTTCTTAGGCTAGTAAAGAAATTTTGATCAAGGCTGTTATTCAAGCTAGGCCTAATTATGCTATGAGTATTTTCAATCTCCTAAAGAGATTGTGTAAGGAACATCAGCTCTAATGGCTAAATTTTGGTGGGGACATGTGAATGTTGACAATAAAATCTAGTGGAAGAATTGGAGCATGATGGGGACTCCAAAGATTGATGGAGGCTTGGATTTTAGGGATATTGAGGTTTTTAATTATGCTATGCTGGCTACACAATTTTGGAGATTGCTCACAAACTTAAACTCCTTGTTAGTAAAGATTATGAAAGAAAAGTAATATAAAGAGGGTGATATTTTGTCTTCTAAACTTGGAAATAGTCCTTCACATATATGGAGGAGTATTTGGGGTTCCAAGTATCTGATTCAAAAATGGCTAAGATGGAGAGTTGTCAATGGTCTTAAAGTCAAGATATGGGGTGATAAGTGGTTGCCTATACCAAGTTCTTATATAGTTTAGTCACCTGAAAGTCTTCATCAGAATTTGAGAGTGAGTGAACTTATAGATCAAGTTAAAGGTTGCTAGGACTCTAAACTAAATCATGAAATCATGAATAAAGAAGAAGCCAAAGTTATTTGTTGGCTTCCTTTGAGTAAGTTGGGGTATGAGGATAAAATGCTCTGAGGATTTAGTAAACATGGTTTGTTTACAGTTAGAAGTGCCTACTCTTTGGCAATTGATAGTTTGAAAGGCCATAAAGGTGAACCATCACAGTATGTTAATGCCACAAAAGGATGGAAGATCATATGGAATTTACAAGTGACTAATTCAATTAATGTCTTTTTCTGGAAAACAGGAAACGAGGCTCTTCCAACAAAAAGGAACCTGTTTGCCAGAAAGGTCACTAATAATGGTTTATGCCTAATCCATGGGTTGGTGGAAGAGTCAATATGTCATGCTTTATGGTCTTGTACTACTATGTCTGATGTATTTGTAGATTCTCAAAGCCTGGTACATAAATGGCCATGTGTAGAGGAAGATTTTTTAACTCTTTGGGAGAAGTGAGAAGTTGGTGAGGAGATTGCAGAAGAATGAATTGGAGGAAATAGCTTGTGTATTTAGAAGGATATGGTTCAGATGAAATGCTATAGTTTTTATGGGAAATTCGAGAGCCCTACTCGGATTTATAATCATGCTAAGATTAAATTGGAGGAGTATAAAAGAGCTCAGGTTTTATCAAGGAACCCTGTTGAGACACGCAGTACCACAAATAGAAATGTGAAATGGAAGAAACCAGCCAATGATTGGCACAAAGTTAATTGGGATATAGCTTTTGATGTGAATCATGCAAAGATGGGTGGTGGGGCTGTAATAAGAAATTGTGAAAGTTCATTAATTGCTACTGTTGAGTTTGGCTTGATTTCCTACTGAAAATGTATTTTTTGGGGCTTGGCTTGACTGTTGCTTGACTTTGGCTCAAGCAACCTTAGCTTGACACTTTGCTCGATACTCCGCTTGAGCGAAGTGGAAATAGAGAGTTTCGCTCGACACCCGCTCGAGCGGTATGCATCTGACGCTGGACAGGATAGCGATTATCCTGCAAGCTAGTTCCAACAGATGACTCACAGGGAAGAATAGGAGAAAATCACCCAAAAACACAGAGAGAAAAGTCTCTAGGATTTAACTGAATATTATCAAATCAAGTAATATCGAAAATCAATCCACAAGCCAAATTGTTATAGCCAAAAATCATGTTTATCCGAATTTTGCCAAAAATAGCAAAATCTTGAAAATTACTCCAAATTGAAATTCAAAATAAAATAAGCAATCTACAAAAAATGGGGCCCAAATCGGGTTTAAAATGGCTTCCTAACTGACAAACGAAATATTACCATAAATAGTAAAAAATAACTAAAACCAGTGATTCGGAGGGGAAAACAGCAGAATTTGAGGTCGAAAAAAGGGTACCGAAAAGAGCTTTCCGAATTGAGGTCTTATGCGCGATTCTGACACCAGTAGCCAAAGTTATGGCCAAAATACTGAAACGCACTCAAAACGGCTCCAATTAGGAACATATCACAATCAATTTCCGCTTTTGCGCTAATCTGCCAACTCATGGTATCTCAGCGCCATCAAGGTGCAATATGATAGCTCAGCATCATCTATCTCGGATCTCCTGCATCAACATTCATAGAGCTTCGCTCGACACCTATTCGAGTCTCCGCTCGAGCGGTATGCATCCAGAGAGTTTTGCTCGACATCCGCTTGAGCAGTAGTGCAACCCTAACATGCTCTCAACACTTCGCTCGAGTCTCCGCTCGAGCGAATGACCGTAAAACATAGTTCGTGCCGTTGCAGTATAAATATGAATGTTTTAATATTCATTTTGTCACTTGGACCTTTGAGGTTGCCGTATTTGAGAGAGAAAAATAGAGAGCATCATCTTTTGATATTCCTAAGTATGTTTGAAAACTTTGGAAGAGGATTTTGTAATCAATACTTTGTACTCCATCTTTTGTTGATAGTGAAATCATTGAAACCAACCCCGCCAGTGGACGTAGGCTTACATTGAGCTGAACCACTTAAATCTTGGTGTTTTTTGTGTGCTTGTTATTTATTTTGTTACTTCCGCTATTATTTACTTCAACTTAGCCTTTGTTTATTCGGTCCATTCCCAGCAGCTACTCTATGTATGCCTCAATTTCTTGTTTTTCATCCTGTGATAGTAGAACTCAATGCCTGATGGAGAGCCTCGGCAGAGAATTAAATGATATAGAAGTGGGCTAGGTCCTTCAAATGTGCTAATTGGGATGATAATCTTGCAATCGCCTTAAACAAAGCTCATTTATTGTCTTGCATCATGATCTTCCTACTCAAAGCGCTTAGTGTACTCAAGAAACCCATTACTTGGACAATTATGGAGGATCCATTTGTAATCACATCTGCCTCTTAAGGTTCTTACAACAGTTGAACCATGTAAATGCTGGTCTAGCAAATGAAAAGCTGGTGGATACATTTGATAGATCACCTCGGGAGATGGCCAGTGAGCTAGTTTGAATTGAATTTAGAGTTCTGTGGATATAGTTAGTTTTGGTTCTATGAATTTTTAAGCTGATTGTTCTTAATTTTGGTCAAGTGAGCATTCTTTGAATTGAATTCTATTTAACAGTCATCTATTTTAATTTTTAATTATGAATATTTGAGCGGAAGAGTTTTCAGCACAATATGGTGCGTACACTATTTTGGTTCGAGTAACTATAAATATTAGGGTGAAACATCCTGCAAACCTATGAACAAACTTTGCATTACTCAATGGAAAAATATACTATTCAGTTGCTTTTTCTTCTGCTAGTAGGGTGGTTTTTAAACCAATCTCAAAGTGTAGGAAATTGATCAGGGAATCTTGCTAGAACTTTGGATTACCTTTCTAGGAGGATCTAATGCCACACACCCATATGCTTATGCTTCTCTATGTATATCTAATAGTTCTGCCCTATAATATGAGCTTGTTCCTCCAAGTCAAACCCATTGTTGCAAATTTATCCGTTGCAAGCTTTAATTTCATTTTGCTCCTTCAATCTCAATCCATTTACGTACGTACTAGCACTAGCACTAGCACTAGCAGTTTCATTGACATTTGAGTGGCAACCTTAATATGTCCACTCTAGAGTTTGAACTTCTCTCTCCAAAATACCTTACTCTGGATTTTTATAGATTTGAATGTTACATACTCAAGACACAAGTGGTTGTTAGCCGTACTTGCACCATACCTAAACTTATGGGAAAGTTGCAGTGGGGCATGCAAAAACAAAGAGCTTTATGTTGAATCTCTTCTCGACTGCACTTGCTAGTGCTAAATTCTTTGCTTTGAATTTCTAGCGTTTTCCTTTTCCTGGATGCATACAAGAACCAGAAGGTCAACAACTACCATGCAGGGAAGTTTGTCATTCGTAGGACAAGTAAGAAAAGGAAAAAGGAAAGGGGTTAGGGGTGGGGAAAAGGATTATAGTGTTCAATTGTGCACAGATTATGGCTATTCTTATGCTAAAAAATGGTTATTTTTCTATTCAAGAAAAAAAGCTAAAACAGGAAGCTAAAACATCATAAAATCAAGTAAAAACAATATGCTAATGGGGAGGGGTTCTACCAGCACCCTACAGGGCAGGTTAGCCTCCTCCCCACACTCTCCACCTCTGCATGGTCGAGGGTAGGTTTTTCCTTCTTGGCACCTGCCCCCAGTGTGCGGGGGGCGGGGTACCCCATCCAGATATCGGGGTGCGGGGGTGAACACTACATCCGTCTGCCCCCCCCCCCCCCCAAAAAATGGGCCATTGATCCAGAAATTATTTCTAAACCATTTTTGGCCCAAAAATAGCTAAAATTTGCCCAAAATGGCCCTCTAGTTCTAGACTATTTTGGGCCCAAATACTAACAAAAAAGCATATTAAAAAAAAAGAATTTAAAATAATATACATTATAAAAATTTAGAACAAATGAACTAATAAAGTACTACTATAGACTACTACCTAATACATTAATAATAATAACTAAGTTATTACAAAATTAAGAGAAAATAATTACAAACTTATAAACATAAAAGCATGCAATTAACATTGTATCAACATTACAAATAACTGAATGAATCACTATTATTGAATACAAGTATAACTGATTCAAAATTTATTGAACTAAATGAGCTGTTTGACATTTGGGGTAGCCCGAGCAGGTAGTCAAAAGTGGAAAGACATGTAATTAGTGCTGCCTGCTGTGAGTGTCAAATCATAAAATCTGAAACAACATTAACAATTTAATAGAAAAATAAATTAGAATTATAAACAAGAAACAATAATTAAAATTACAAACTAAAATCTAACTAACCAAGATGATATGGGGGATCAAGATGAGCCATTGAGAAAAGATCATTTGAATTTTGATAATTGGTCTTGGAATTAGGATTAACTAATTGAGATTTGAGACTTAAACTGCACATATGACACTAAGATTATAAAAGCTAAAAAAATACAAGAAAAACAATTAGATATAAAAAATTATATAAATACAAAACATAATTAAGGGGCAATACAAATTGTACAAACCTATGAGCCATGGCAAATTGGCAATAGGAGGTCCAATACCACGAAGTCATACTGCAACAGAGGTAGACGTCGTCTCATGTATTGCTACAACAATTAAATTTGATATTAATACCGATGAAATGAATATAAATAAAATCAAAATAATAAAATGAAATCAACGATTACCAGATCCAGGCTGATCACTACCATCCTCCTCGTCAGTTTCCTTAAAATCAAGAACATCCGAAACATAAATTTCCTTTCCCATCATCCAACTCTGCATGCAAATCAATACCTCCACAGTTGTAGCAGACAATGAACTCTGGAATGGATCCAATATGTGCCCTCCAGTATTAAAAGCCGACTCTGAGACAACGGTGCTAATAGGGATGGCCAAAATATAACGGGCTATCTCTCCAAGGATAGGATATTTCACGACATTGATCTTCCACCATGCTAATATATCAAAGTCCGATGTATATGGGAGAAGATCCCCTGCCAAATATCTGTCTACCTCCGTAGATTGACGGACTAGTATCGGATTTTGTGAGAGGCTCTCACCCCACGCCAACCCACGCTTTTTCCCAGCCCCGGTTTTTGGAGGAGGTAATGAGGTAAGTGTAGGTATAGATGCATTACTACCCTTGATCACAGTAAACTCATCAAACAATTTATCAAGGGTTTCTCTAACCATTTCACCAATAAACTCAGCCCATGCCTTCCCGTGCGTAAGTCCCAAACCATATACCATGCCATCAATCTTGACCTGAGGATCAAGAGCAACAGCTACATATAACAAAATATTTACCCTACTCAAATCTCCCCAATATTTGTCATATTTGACCCTCATCGTCAATGCTATCTCCCGTATCCTAAAATGGTCACCCCTACACATTTCATACAATTTTTCTTTTACCCTACATATTTGTTGGCAGAACTCATTAGATGTAGGGTACAAAGAACTAGATAACTTCAATGTGACCTCGTAGAAAAGCCTTAAAAAATCTACAAAAGTAGCAACAACCTCCCAATCATCATCAATAGGCTTTCTTAATCCCCCGTGCTCATCAAAATATTTGACATATTGAATGTCTTCAGCACCCAATAATTGAAAAGCCGCCTTATATTCTTGGGCCGTCTCCAACATCAAGAAGGTTGAGTTCCATCTTGTAGGAACATCAAAACAAAGGCCCTTCTTGGATGTTATGCCTGCATTCCTCGCAACAACCTTGAATTTCTCCAATCTAACAGGAGAAGATCTCACAAATCTCACAGCCATTCTGACTCGTGCAACCAAGTCATCAATTTCTTTCAACCCATCAGTCACAATTAAATTCAAAATATGTATAGCACCTTTAACATGTAAGCAGTCACCACCCAAGACTGTCTTATTTGCCTCTCTAAGATAGGTCTTAAGATATCCCAAGGGGACATCATTAGACGAGGCATTGTCAACCGTCACTGTCAATACCCGTGCCAACCCCCACTCTTTTACTGCGGCCTCCAAGGCCTTCCCAACCGTCTCACCCTTGTGATCGGAAATTTGACAAAACTTTATAATCTTTTTGTGTAGTTTCCAATCACAATCAATGAAATGCACAGTCAAAGACATGTAATTAAAATTTTGGACGGATGTCCAAGTATTGGTAGCGAGGCAAACTACTTGACCTGCCAATTGTCCCTTCAACAAATCTCTCTCTTTTGTGTAATGTTTTTTAATATCTTTTGCCACAGTGTGGCGAGAAGGAATATTAAATCTAAGTTCCAATGTATTGGAATATTCTTGGAACCCTCTTCTCTCCACAAACTGAAAAGGTAGCTCGTCCATAATAACCATACCAGCTAACATTCTTCCACACTCATCAGGATCATACTTAGTATACCCCTTCAATGTTGAACCCCCACTACTCCCATCCGACATTTGTTTTAGTCCAATCTCTGTTCCAAAATTTTCCTGTAAGGATCTTAATTTTGCACTCTTCTTGCAATGTTCTTCTAAGTGGACCTTTAATTGTGATGTACCATGTTTCTTATACTGACATTCATATATTTTACCACAGTAGTTACACTTTGCTTGAGGGTTATTGGGATCACCATCCTCTAGTTTGGTAAAGTGAGACCAAACTGTGGAAACAAGTTTCTTGTTTTGTGTGGGCTTGGGGGTAGGGCAAGGTGTAGTCTCCGTAGGGTTAGGACTAGGGTATGTGGGGTACATGTCAGGTGTAGGGTTAGGTGTTGGAGTAGGGGTGGGAGAGCTATCACTGAAATCTGCCGGACTAGACGTTCCTGATTCCTCAAAACAGTCCAAAATTAGAAATGAAAAGTGAAAACCATCAACATGCCACTAACATCAACAATCAAGGTGTAGTCAACATGAAAGCAACAAATAAAAAAAACTTCGATCACTATAAATAATAATAATAATAATAATAATAATAATAATAATAATAATAATAATAATGCAAACAAAGCTGTAGCAAATGGAAAAAAACTATAACCAAAATACCAAAAGCATCTATCCCAGCATTTTACAAGCATTACATTATATTCCATCCATTTTATTTTGTGAAGATCCAAAATGAGCAAAATATTAACAAAAATCCCCAACTTTATCTTCACTTTATTTGAAAAGTCAATACCCTGTTTTTCTATTGCTGTACTTCAGTTTAATTTAAGGATGGTAATCTGAAAAACTAGCAACTTTATTTTTAAAACAATATAGAAAATAGTAAAAACTAAAAACACCAAGGAAATAGAGAAAAGAAAAATTCCAATATGATTTTTCATCCTCAGTCATACTAGCTTATATAACATATGAAAAGTCACAAGCCACTTAAAATATGACACATCAATCAACTTATTGTTCTCATTTAATAACATATAAGAGGCATTCATTAAAATATGTAAGCCTCACATAAGCGACAGTGAACACACGACTCACATCAAACATGCAGAATACCAATATATATATATTCACAAATGATGTTGGGTATGACACCTCCACCCAATAGTTTAGAGATCCAATATTGGTGTGGTTTTTCTTTGTTTGTTTGATACAAAATACTGAAATAGTGGGTTTTATGAATGATCCAAGGCCTAACACTTCTTGAAAACAAGATGGTGATTAGCATGATGGGAGGAAAATTTTCTCTGGGTCTCCATCAATTTTGAAGGGCTGCTTGTTTACAATTTTTTTTTCAAAGCTTTGTCTGGTTGCTCAAGCACTACTAACAGAGAGGAAGAAATCACAGTGGAAAGAGAAAAAAAATAGAAAAGAAAAGAAAAATATAGGAATCCAAAACCCTAAATTAATTTAGGGTTTCGGATTGGGAAACCTAAATTAGTTTTAGGCTCCAATCTGAAACCCTAAAGTTACAAAATCATACCTCACGGCTCACACACAAAAATCAACACACAATCACACATCATAACATATGCACAATCGAGTCTCCACAGCACACAATTCACAAACACAATCCCATCCTCCATCTTCGATTAAATCCCATCCTTCCTCCAATCTCCATTCCATAACTCAACAGAAAAATAAAATAAAAATAATCGGACGAAGAGCTTGAAGATTTGATTCTTACCTTCGGTGATGGACATGCAGATGGATGGTGACGTTGGATGGCGATGGAGTTGAGACTGTGAGACTGTGAGAGAGAGAGAGAGAGAGATTTGAAAGAGTCAGACTTCAGAGACGTAGAAAAAAAGGGGGGGGGGGGGGGGGGGGGGAGGGGGTCTCTTAACCGCCATACTAAACGACGTTGTTTTGTCTATAATGAAATGGCGTCATTTGGTCATATTTTATTAAAAAGACAAAACAACGTCGTTTCATGCCGAGGTTTTTTTTATATAAATACATATATTTAATATATTTTAATATATTATGCGGGGAAGGGGAAACCAAAAGTGGGGCTGCAGCCCATGTATCCCCCCCCCCCCCCCTCCCTCCTCCTCCTCTGGGGCCCCAAATGTAGGCGGAGCCACTCGCCCCCCGCATCTACGGCACGGATCCCATGCGGGGATGGGGTGGGGGCAGTAGGGCCCCAATGCCCACCCCTATAATGGGGTATTCCATGAACAAGCAGCCATGAAACACATACAACTTGAGATTCTTCTCGTGTATATTCTCGATGCACAGGTTTATAACTAGCGGCACTTGTTTTACCTGGCAATAGCAGTTGCCCTTTTGGACCACTACCTACAAGGACTTCTGAGTTGTTTGATTGGCTTTCCAAATTTCCTGGTCTCATCCAAATCTTCACGTGGCCTCCCCAGCATGCAGTGAGAACGGATTCCTCAGTAAAAGTTAAGCCAGATAATGGTTCCAGATGGGCTCGATGAGCAATTAATGGGGACAGCTTTGGAACATCTCGCATGCTTGGAGCTGGTCGGATGGTGCCCACTGGGCAAGCACTATCCCAATGAGATGATTGGCTTCCAGTGCTGAATGTGGGGGACCCACCAGGCGGACAATGGCAAAGTGGCACTTGGATCTCATCCTTTGACAAATCCCACAAAATCAATTGTGTATCCTGTAAAAATGAAGCAGATGATATAGCAAAGCTAGTATTCTGTACGGCCCTATATTGTAATCATTTGAGGAGACATCAAGTAGGATGATTATGGAATTGAATGCATCGGCTTTCAGCTCTACAAACTACACTTAGATGAAGACCCCGCAAAATCAAAGACCTTTACTACAGGGCAATACCTCAGCACATAGTTTTTATCAAGTCAAGGCCCAGCTTCTTAGCATCAAGTTTTCCATGGCACTAAGTTTTGTTAAATAATTTGTCCAAAAGCCTTGGCACAATACAACCGGTTAATGGTATTCTCCCCAGAATATTCTTGTCCGTTCTTTTTCCTACTTGACGAAATTTAATTTAATAATCACATGGCACGTGGTACATCTGATTCATTTAGGTACTTTAAAATGTGGGACTTCAGAGGAAAAAGGCCAACATCTAACTGACTATGTAATCTTGACTACTTGGTGACATTACCGACATCAAGGTGCTATCAATTCAAAGAAAAATTTATTATCCATTTTATTTCTCGCAAATCAAAACACATTTATTCTCTTTTAATTTTTTCTTTGTTGGGGGGGGGGGGGGGGGGGGGAATAAGTTATAAAAAGAAAATCAAACTTTAAACAAAAAGGGAAAAAGATAAAGAAGCTGAGCAACAGAATTTCCTAAATTACGTATGGGCAGGAGGGGCAAAAGGGAAGAGGGGGTGATAGTACAAAATTACCTGACCAACAGAACCAAACCGGTACATGACATTTTCTTCAGAACCATCTGAAGTTGGTGATGACCAATACGAGTCAAAAGCCACACCACTGACCTGCAAGCCAGCCTCTCTAAATTGTTTAAGATAGCCATATGCAACTCAAATAAAAACTTCAACAATTCTCAAACGAGCTTGTTAACAATTCAAAACATTACCCATGAGTTGTGCCCCTCTCCCCATGCTACAACCTTCCGATCTTCCATACTCCATACTGTAACTAGATCGTCTTCACCACCAGTCAGAATGTATTTTCCATCAAAACTGACAATCAGCATTTATGGGTTATGTATATTTTCTTCTTTTTGGGTTTTTTTTCTTTTTCATTGGGGTTGTGGGGCAGGTTGTTTAAAAAGTTTCAGCATTCTCTATATGGAATCATGATAAAGAAATACTATGTAATATGCAATTTGAATACCCTGGAATCTGGATATATAAATTAGGAGAACATTGGCCAAGCAATAATCTCTTAAATATCAAGTTACCTCCAGGCAATACATAGAAGTGCACCATAATAACTTTTTCCACCACATATGAGTTGTTCTTTTGAGTAGTCAAATACCCGTAGATATCCTACATTTAGCACTTCCCATCAGGACCTCTGAAGTAAGTGGAATTTATCTAAAAATCACAAGAATAAGAGATCAGAAGAATACCATCTCGACCAACCGTTGCCAAATATGCACCATCAGCAGAAAAGGCAATGCTGTTGATTGAACCTTGGCAGATATGCCATCTAGAAATTGGAGAAATCTACAAATAAAATTAAAGAAGAAATGAGGATGGCAACTACACATATATAGAAAGAAAGAAACGAAGGTGGAAACTATAAATCAGGTAGCTTTCCAATCGTGTCTTCCATAAAATTTGATGAATAACTAACAGAAGAAGATTTTTCTAAGCCAAGTTGCACCATCTGTAAGTAATGAATAGAGGCAGATACACGAAAAATTTACAAGCACACGCACAGCAATGCGTGGATGCATGCAAGAATACAAAAATTCAGAGAAGGAACAAATTGCTTAAAGAATTACGCATATATGTGTATCATGTATTATATATCACAATGTTTTATGCAAACAATATGTGAAGTCTCAAAAGTCACAAAGTGTTGCCATGCAAGTTGTCCACTCGTTCTTGTCCCCCTTTTAGTAGATTACACATAATTGACAATGTACAAGGTTCTGTTTAGGATAACAAAAAGTTATTTGTATATGATTAGAATATGTCACAATTGCTCCCAAGTGTCCAACAACTAGACATAACACAGAGACAAAACCGCATAACCGGTTGCAATTTACAACAGCTTATCAATTCCACAATACTGATGTTTTTAGTGTCTCAGCACTACATGTATAATTATTATTTTATATAGTAATCCTGAAACAGAACTGGTATTGAAGTGATTATAGAACAGCAACAAACTACTTGAATATGAACATATACTTTTTTTTTGCAAGTAATATGAACATATACTTCAGAATAATAAAATCAATTACCTCACTGGACTTTGCATGCACAACAGAAAACTGGGTTTGATCCTTTATAACTGGAAAGGATGAATCAACAGTACCATCCTTGCCCTATAATAAAAAGGAAGTTATACTAATTTTAGTTTGTGCAGTAGAGCAGAAGGTAACAGTAAAGGCAGGCCAAGAATAAGCAAGTTGAATAAAGTTGAGGCTTGCCTTTTTGTACACATACAGGTTTCCATCAGCATGAGCAACAACAAAAGCACCATCACCCTTTGGGACCCATGCAACACTAGTGCATCGACTGCTAAAAACAACTAGTTAGTTTACACATTCAGACTAGGAACCACATCAGACAAACATACATGTGCACACATACAAACGTAAATACACACACATGCATGAGTATTTTTACCATGACATTATAAGCAATGCCACAACTTGCGACCCCAAAGTTACATTCTCCAGTCACCCTCCTTATAAAAAAATATGTACCAACCTATTATCCATTCACAACAGGACCCAAACTACAATACACCACATAAATATCTTAGAATTTTGTACTTCCACATAGATTAAAAGATTCAACTGAAGAAAAATTCACTGCATTAAAAAAAAAAAAAAAAAAAAAAAAAACACAACTTTGAGAATGTAGAATATCTGCAGGACCTTCACTCTCCAGTTCAGCTTTCACTTTATTTCAATAAACAGGTGCAGTTTGTTTGCAAGGAAATTAACAGGTGGACTTTCTCAGTCCCCCAAGGCTTCCTAAGGATTTCCATCGTGAGGGAGGTTATTATGTCTTTTAAAATTTTAAACTTCCATTTTTTTTTTTTTTTTTTTTTTTAAGGTAGCACTTTCTTAATAAAGGCATGTGATTGAATCAACTCTATTGAGGTTACAAAGTATTAAGCACGTATTAACCCTTATTTAGGCGAAACTCTTGAAGAAGGTAATTTTCTTTAAAGGTTTTCTTCCCACTCCCCTTCTTTGAATTCTTTAAATTTATTCTTGTTGTGCAACCTCACCAAGGTAGGGTCCTTCAGAGCTACCATTGGGAAGCAAATCAAGGATAAATCCTATGTAGCACCCCAATGGAAAGCCCAAGCCACATGGCCTATTCTCCAAAAGGACTAGTCAATTATGCAATTGGAGTATTATAAAGAGCAAGAGCTTTTCCTTTGCAAATAATGTGAGATCCCATACACCACCTACCCTTTATTAGAATGGGGTACCACAATATCTCCCTATTATATTCCCGACGTCCTCATCGAGCCAGTTTGTCGTAGGTGGCATGGCTCAAGTCCCACAATTCTAGTTGAAATAGGCTCTAATACTATTTGTAATGCTCCAATAGAAGGCTCAAGGCACATGGCCTATACTCTAGAAGAACTAGTCAATGATATAATCAGAGTCCCATTGGAACATTTGAAAAAGCAGGAATTTCTCATTCCCAAGCAATGTGGGATCTCCTATACATCATCTATCCTTATCAAAATGGGGTATCCCACCCTACCCACTAGAAATTTGGGAAATCAAGGGCAGAATCGAATTCAGGATGTTTGAGACTATAGCTCATCCCAAGCCCACTTTGATCATTAGGTTGCATCTTGATGGTATCAGGTTGCATCCTTACAGATGAGGACTCCTCAATTAAACTTGCACTGCAATTGACAGTCTGTTTTTTTCCCTATATCATCTTCTGCCAACTTTACTTCATCAAGCCTCATTTGGATTCAGAAACTTTCTCAACCCATATCATCTTATCTCATCATTACAACTTGCCCAAATTCCCACATAAAATATAATAAATAATTCAACTTTTTCAAATCCCAAAACAATAATAACAATATTTTATTCAACTCATCTAAAATCATCTCATATCATCTTTGAATCCAAACCACATCTGAATGAGACAAAATGATTTCTTTACCCAAACCATTTATTGGTGTTACCACTGCAAAGAAATCTCAGCTACAATGTAGATGGAGATTCCTCCAATACGCCTAAAAGAAGAAGACACTATAATGCTAAAAAAGAGATATGTATGGAAATGAAGCTTACAAAGGACAAAGGTCCTCCAGAAATCAGCACGATGTTGGATTAGTGATGGAAAGTCTTCAGTTAAAATTTTAGTGCCCGTTGAAAACCAATGGATCCGAAGCCTACAAGAATACTACGCTGGCTAATATTTTTCATTAATGTATCTATCGCTAATCAGAATTGATGACTTCCCATAAACTATTCCTTTGTATTGATGAAAATCCTATCAATGATACTTCAATTATATCGAACTTAATGCCAATCTTACATGACCATCTGAACTGAGTTCATCAAAAGAAAGAGGAAGAAAAAACAGAAGTGATTAACATGGAAGAAAAAGATGCACGGCCTATAAAGGAAGCTCTAACATAGGCACGTTTTGAGATTGAGGGACCAGAAAACATGGCAAAAGAGAAAAAGGAAACAAACTGATGATAAAACAGTCTTGCCTGTTACTGACTGAACCTTCTTTGTTATAATGTTGTGCCCCAACAAGCTGCTTTCCAACATCTTGTAATTGTTGTCTCAAAGACAATGAGTAGACTACAATAACATGAAAAATAAGCAGGTCAGAATCTTCTACTTTGTATAATGATGAATAAATCATTAAAAAGAACTCACCATCTCCAGAGTGCAATCCTATAAGCAAGTCATGTCTATCTTTGGCTTCAGGATCAAATGCATGGCAGATAGGGTTTGAATTGCTAAAATGTATCGATTTTATAGGATCCTGAAAATAAAAAATCTTACCATCAGCATAAATTCCAAATCAGACACCCAAATATCTCCAAATACCACAGCCCTATGGATGCCTATTACCTTATCTGGCGAATTGAGTTCACTGAAAAACAAGGCATCCCCAACATTGAATATCAAATAGGCTCCTTTACCATCATCATAATTTGAAAGAAGCATAGAATGACTACCATTTGACCCTGCCAATGAACTACTTCTACTCGTTACATTAGCAGATGTACTTGTGCCATTCCCTCCTACAAAACTAGGTGGGTGGCCACCATTTCCACCCCCGACCCCTAAGGGCCTCGCAGCAGCATATCTCACTCTGCTGCTTGTACTTGCACTCGAGCTTGGTGCAGCCCCAGCCTGTGCAGGCTTTTCCTTGAAGCGCGCTAGAGTTATCTGAAAATCACATACCAGACTTCAACTAATGGCACTAACCTTCAAAATCTTCCCTTTTCTTTCATTTCTTTTCTAATCCCAAAATTTTCTCACTGAAAAGGAAACATCAAAAAGAAAAATAAAAAGAAAGACCGACCTGAGAAATGGATTTGGCATGTGAATAAAAGGGGAGACCAAGGGGGCGAGTCTTCTCATAATGGAGCTTGTACAGTCCCTCTGGAGTCTTGAAGTACGCCGATGGAGACGACGTCATGGCCGTGGACGTCGTTGTCGATGCCGACGCCATCACCCTGTTTCCGTAGCCGTTCTTCTTTTGCCGAAATCGATCCACAGGCTGCAGATCTTCTTTTGCAATTCATGGTCCGATCTAGTTTTGAAATACCACCCCCTTTTCTATACTTGAACCCTCCTCCACTCCAAAAAGAAAGAAAAAGAAAGAAAATTGCTGGAAGCAACAAAGCAAAAGCAACAATTACTTGAAAAGGAGGTACAATAACTTGTAAAGAATAATAATAAAAAAAAAAAGCATCAATCTTCGACAATTACTTTGAATCTGTAGACCCTCAAAAGTCATGGACATCAAAATGCTTAACCTGAATTCAAAAGCAGATTCAGAAACTGGGGCATGATTTAAAAAATGGACCTACATCTTCATCACTGACGTTTCTTTAAGGTAAAAGCACTCCTCAAAAAGCATACGCATGTATACAACCACAAGAATTACACATTAGCCATAGCAAGTTTAAAGCGAAACAAAAAAGATAAAGCAGCTACTTTAACGCACCAGATTCTCTAAGACCATAGCCAAAGGGTAAAAGTCTCGGACAATTGACAACAGAATAACCTCCAGTACTCATATAGTTGAATTAAGAAACGACTAGTAGCAATTTTTATTGATCTTCTTCTACAACATTAGAATTTGTTTGATATTGGAACAGTTAACTGCAGTGCCCTTTTCTGAATAATTGTTGAAAATCTCATTCGAATAATCAATGAGTTGGAAACTTGGATTGTGTAATGGATTGTGTAACCGATAATTTAGTGGAACATTCTTCAAAAATAAAATGGAAACGGGTATGCACGGAAATGAAATTGGGAGTTACCTCAAGGCCTTGATTGCGCAGTTTCACCCTTGGAACTTGGACTTCGTTTCCTTGTGCCATCTTTTTAGAACTAGCGTTTCTGTCCTCAAGATTCGATGTCTCCATGTGTATATATTCAGCTTCAAATTGACTTCCAAACTGGGTTTCGTTTTGGTTCCTTTTTATTAACAGAGGTCTTAGGGTTAGTACTAATAGAGGTCGCTGGCTGAGAAGGTAGAAGGGAGGTCGTTGGCTTAGGGAAAGAGGAGGGACGTCAATGGTATTATGGTTAGGGAGAAGTGGACGCACGAGGAAGGGAGAATGGAGAGCGACGGAGGAGCAGCACCAAATCAGAGGAGTCAAAACGGTGTGTTTTGACTTTAATTGAAACACACCGTTTCACTCAGTCCCATCCTTATTTTAAATTAAAAACACCGTTTCAGTAGGTACTATTCGGCCATACAAAATTTTCATCTTAAATATAAAATTCTCATATCATCATTACAACTTTTTCAAATTTCCATATAGCATATAATAAAAAATTTAACTTTTTCCCTATTTTTTCAAATCCTAAAATAATAATACTATTAAAATATAATATTTTAATATTTAATTTTAAAACTCAAAATTCTCATCTGAAAATTCTCAGTGGCCAAACAGAACTAAGATGATGTGACGATTACGAATTACCCAACGGTTGCACGGCCGTTGCATTCAGCATTTCTTTTATCTTTATATTTAGAGAAATGATGGTTACAGTCGTAAGTATGTAAGCGTCGCACAATCACTTTAGAAAAGTAAATAAATACAAGGTTTACATGAAAAAATTAATTTTTTATTCATAAATTTCACTTTATTTAAAGCGACTGCACGATACTTACACACTTCACGACTGTATGTATTAGTCTATGTACTCCTAGTGATAAATATGTTACTAGCAAAACACCAATATACACATTGTACAACAATAGCATATTTTAGAATAGGTACTGCAGAGTAGGGGTGTGCATCTAGATCTGGATTCGGATATCCGCCCAAAACCGGATCCTGATCCAGATTTTTAATTCCGGGAGGTTATCCGCCCGGATTCAATCCGGATTGTAACCGAATATCCGGATTTTTTTTTCTTTGGGGCGTCAAATTGACGACTAGATTCACGACCAGATTCATGCTGTCAATCCCCTCTCCCTTAATCCATGGATGCTCACCAACCAGTTTCACGACCAGATTCTGTCGAGCCAGGGTTTCAGTTTCCCAACTTGGAGCATCAATCGACTTTCCAACTTGGAGCATCAATCGACTTGGATTAGGTTTGCGGATTTCGAAGGTGGTGCGGGTGGTGAGTTCGACTCCGATGAGTGGATGGACAGCTTAATGGGCGGTGGGGATTCAACGGATAGTTCCGATCCTTTTGCCACCCGACCCAGTCGACTCAACGTCGCTTGTGGTCCTCCGTCCGACTTCAACCGATTCGTCTTCCCAGATACTCAAAAGAGTCCTCCATCCGACCTCAACCGATTCATCTTCCCAGATTTGTCTTCCCAGATACTCAGATCTCAATCGATTCGTCTTCCTAGATACTCAGATTCGTGGACACCACCTCCATCTGACCTCAACTGCCGTCATCTTCACCGGCGATAATTAAGGACGCCAAGCCGTTGAACACTTCACTCAGAGTCGACACTGGAACGACGCCGGTGGTGTCTCATCTAGCCACTCACCTGAAGTCCTCTTCTCAAGCGAGCTTGGAGATCCAACCGAGAAATCACATATTGGGCTCGAAAAATTATTGCCCGAGCGTGGAGATCCAACCGAGACTCTCGGTCTGAGAGGGTAGCCTGGAATCGTAGGTGGAGATCCAAGAGAGTTAAAAAAAAAATATTGGGTGTATAACCTATACCTGATTACGGATTACCGGGTTATAAAACCAGATCCGTAACCGGATCCGGATTTATTATAATCGCCCGGATTCACCCGGATCTGGATTTCCAAACCGGACAGAATAAAAATCCGGTCCGGATGCACACCCCTACTGTAGAGTACATAATGGTGGTTATTCTCTATTGTGATTTGTGTACTCCTAGTGATAAATTTGTTATACAGCAGAACGCCAATACACACACTATACAACAATATCATATTCTAGAATAGGTACTTCAGAGTACATAATGGTGGTTATTCTCTACTGTGATTTGTAGCCAACAAATATTCATTGATTCTTTTTTGTAATGTCTATATATAGACATTGTTTCTATAATGAAAAGTAGAGAAGTTTTATTTCAATTCATTCAGCTTAACATGGTATCATAGCCCTCTGACTCACACGTCCCGGATCCATGGCCTCATCTTCCTCCTCCATCACTTCTTCCTTCTCTCACATTATTACCACTAAGCTCACTATCAAGAATTATCTCTTCTAGAAAGTTCAAACCTTAGCTTACCTATGGGGTCAAGACCTCTTCTGCTATGTTGATGGCTCTCTCCCCTGTCCTCCTGAATTCCTTCATGAAGCCTCCACTAAAACCCCTAAACCAAATCCCGACTTCTCATCATGGAAACGTATTGACCAAATGGTCTTAAGTGTATTGTTCTCCTCTCTCTTAGAATCCATCTTAGGCCTTGTCCTTTCTTCTACTACAATCTGAGACCTATGGTTATCCTTGGCATCCATGTTTTCATCTCATTCTCAAGCCAAAGAGTTTCAGGTTCGTTTTCAACTAACAAATTTCTCTTGTGGTGAACAAACCATCTCTAAATAAGTTCGCTTATTGGCAGATTCCCTTGCTGCAACTGGAAATGCCCTCTCTGGTAAGGAACTTGTTTCCTATCTGCTAAATGGCCAAGGCCCTTCTTATGAATCCTTCATCACTTCCATCACAACCCGAGCAGAACCATTAACTATTCATGAGCTCTGCCAACTTCTTCTAATCCAAGAAAATCATCTCTCATACACTGCCAAAATCTCAAATCCTTCCCTTGATTTCTCTACCAATTTTAGCTCATCAGCTCATCCTCTGGTTCTTGAGGCTGTCCCTTTCAAAGAGCTGGGTGACAAGGTTGTGGCCATGGAAAGCATTCCTCAAATAGCCATGGTGGATGCATTACTACTACCTTCAACAACCCATCACGGTAGAACACAACCCAGCGACCAACTTGCCAAGTCTACAACAAATTTGGGCAGATGGCTCTCCAATATCGACACAGGTTTAATCATTCCTACCAGTTTCAATCTCCAAGAAATTTTTCTGCTAATTTCACTGGTCCTAGCTCTGTCTCAAAAAATGTCTGGTACCCTAACTTTGCAGCAACACACCACATCACAAATGAACTGAATAACTTGAATCTTTCATTGGAACAATATAGTGGTGATGATACTATACTCATGGGGGATGGCTCAAGTCTTCCTATACAAAACTTCAGTGACTCTTCTTTCTCCTCTACCTCCTCTTCTTTCCTTCTTCAAGATCTTCTTCACGTTCCTTCTATCACTAAGAATCTTATCTCTGTGCTTCATTTTTGCATTGACAATCATTGCTTTTTCGAGTTCTACTCATCTCATTTTTCTATCAAGGATTCACAAACAAAACAAATGCTCCTCACCGGGGCTAAGCCATGATGGTCTCTATGTTTTTCCCTCCCCCAGTTCTTCTCCTCCTTCTGCTCATGTCAACAAGAAAGTTTCTCTACAACAATGGCATCGCAGAATGGGGCATCCTTCCTTAGCTCTCGTCAAACACGTCTTGCACAACAACTGCTTGTCGTTTTGTTCCTCAAAAGCTTAATTCAAATGCCTAGTCTGTCCACTCGCCAAATCTCATCAAATTTCTTTTTCTTCTAGTCAAGCCACTTATCAAAGGCCCTCAAAATTAGTCTGCTCAAACCTTTGGGGTCTCTCTCCATATGTATCTAGTTTGGGTTACAAATACTATGTTTCCTTTGTGGACCATTATATCAGATTTACTTGGTTATTTCCTATTAAACTTAAATATGATGTTATTCACATATTTTCTCAATTTTTACTATTTGTTGAAAGAATATTCAATACCAAGTTAATCACTCTACTAACATATGGAGGTGGTGAATTCAAAACCATCACCTCCATGTGTCAAAAACTTGGAATTCAACATTGTCTCTTGTGTCCACACACTCATAAACAAAACAGGCTTGTCGAAAGAAAACATCGTCACATAGTTGAAACCAGGCTCGAACTCTTGGCCCAAGCTTCTCTCCCTTTAACATATTGAGCCGATGCTTTTGACACTGCGGTTTATCTAACAAATCGTCTCCCATCTCCAACATTAAACCATAAATCTCCCTTTTCAATGATTTACAATCGTGCTCCTAATTATAATTTTTTGAAAACCATTGGTTGCCGATGTTGACCTAATCTACGGTCATATCTCTCAAATAAATTCAATTTTAGGTCCACTCTTTGCTTTTTTCTAGGGTATAGTAATTCACATAAGGGATACAAGTGTTTGAATCTTGCCCCAAATAGACTCTACATATCTCGTGATGTCCTATTTGATGAAAATTTATTCCCTCTTGCTCAGTCGCAACCCACCTATTCTTCCACTCAATCTCAATCTATTCCTTCCACTCAGGCCTCATTTCCTCTTCTTTTCACCTTTGTTCTAGGCTCGTTTCCCACCTCTTCTTCAACTAGCCCAGTTAACTCACATTCTAATTCATCTCTTCTTGGTCTTGTCCCAAGCCCACTCTAACAAATATCTTCAACAACATCTTCTACCTCCCGATCATCTTAAACATCAAACACCTTGTCTATTTCCAATTCCCTCACCTCTAATTCTAGTCCCTCCAAGATCACCTATTATAACCCACGCCCAAACCAATTCTTCTTGGCCTAAACTTTTCATTGATGGTACTGTGCCCTACCCCACATGCCAGTGTCTCACCACCACTGTTAATGTTCTTGATAAGCCTTCAAGCTATTTAGTAGTAGCCAAATTCTTGGATTGGTGTGCGTCCATGACCCAAGAATTTGCTACTCTCTCTCACAACCAAACATGGACTCTCATGCCACCTCTACCCTCCTCTAATATCCTTGGTTATCGATGGGTATTTTGCATCAAGACAAACGCAGATGTCTCCTTTGAAAGGAGAAAGACAAGATTAGTTGCCAAAGGCTTTCACCAGCAGCCTGGACTTGATTACCATGAGACATTCAGTCCCGTGGTTAAACCTTCAACAATTCGACTCATCCTCTCTATTGTAGTCTCTCGGGGTTGGCCATTGTGCCAATTGAACATTGAAAATTTATTTTTACATGGTAATCTCACTAATGATGTCTTTATGTAGCAACCTCAGGGCTTTGTGGATCCAGCTCATCCCTCCTATGTGTGCAAGCTCAACAAGGCAATCTATGGTCTTGAACAATCACCGAGAGCGTGGTTTGATCAATTCAGTTCATGGTTACTTGAGTATGGTTTTCTTGCCTCCAAAGCTAATCATTCACTTTTTATACTTAGTAATGGTGATACTAGAATTTTTCTGCTTATCTATGTTGATGACATAGTAATAACTGCTTCTAAACCCTCTGTTATTAACACGTTGATTCATGACACGAGTGTTGTTTTTCCTGTTCTGGACCTTGGCAGTTTGTCTTTTTTTCTTGGTCTTGAAATAGATCACACTCCTGAAGGTATGATGATCTCCCAAAGGAAATATATCAAAAACCGTCTCGCCCATAGCAGCATGCTACAAGCCAAACCCATGTCCTCTCCAATGGCCTCATCACTCAAGCTCTCAAAGTATGACTCATTTGACCTTGATGATCTCACCCTATATCACAATTTGGTTGGAGGCCTTCAATATCTTTCTTTAACCAGACCGGATATCTCCTTTACAGTGAATAAACCTTGTCAATTTATGCACTCACCAAAATCTACTCCTTCGCAGACCGGATATCTCTATAAGCGTTTTTCTTGTAATGAGAAAGATCGATAAATCAAGGGGATCATATAATATATTAAACATAAAAATATAAATAATTTGCCGGCCTTCTGATCTACAAACGCTTTTCTTTATGAAAATGATTAATATTTTTGTTTAATTATTACCCTTTTTTTCAATTGTTCAAAGGTTGCCCAGTTAGCAACTTTTGTTTATTCAACTTCAAAATGAAAAAGGATGCAAACAAATAGATCACTATGCACTTAATTAATTCGGGCACTTCTGTAATAGTAGTATCAATTAGTTTCTCTCAAGCCTCTTTCGTTAAGTTCGTCTTCTTCTGTTTGGTCTATTGATAAGCATTAGGGACATTTCTTTAAAATTAATGGATTCCTTTCCTCTTTAAGCATCTATGGAACACACCCAATGACAAGAGGACAAGGTGCATGAGGACAAGCTAGGTGCATGCATGCATGCTGATTAAGCTTTGTTTATTCCATGTAATTAATCGATAAATTTAGGAATTTATAACAAGCTAGCTAAGCTATTGAGTCCTATGCAGTGTTGACGCAATCCCCTTGGACTCGTCTACTGTGAAAGAATATTTTCTCTCTCTTGTTATTAATTTCATCTGGTCTCTCGAGAAATACTATTCATCATTCTTTTAATACTATCTTTTTATTATTTATCAATGCAATAATATTGTAAATATATGTAACGCCCCAGTCCCGCAAGGGTAGAAGAGTTACTTCCTGTCACTTAAATCTACATTTCAACAATATAATTATAGATTCCAAATTTCCAATATCATAAAGAAATTTTGATTCAAACTAATTTCCTAAAATGCTAAGTCATCAAAATACAATAAAATTTCTTAATAAACTTCGCCAATACATATATAGAAACGCTCTAAGCTTAAACTATCATTCTTAAATTCATCTCACCCAATGCTTCATAATCTTGATCCTCAGCTAAACTATTCTAAAATCATCTGAAAAATATTGTGAAGATATAAGAGGTGAGTTATCAACAATTTTGTAAGCAGATGACATATACTAGTTTGTAAACATGAGCATTTATAGAGATAAAAAGCAAAACAAAACATTTTCCCTTTCAATTTCATAGTGTGGAAGTAGAAACATGTTATAAAAAAGTAGAGCGCAATTTAAAAACATATTCATATTCAACAGTACTTTGGCATAACGTATCTGATACATCATCATCATCAATCAAAGCATCATATCAAATTATAGGTCATGTTTAACCCTCGTGGTAGGGTTGTGTATCTGCAAATACCCAAGCAGGTGCATCTCAAAACTGAAACAGATTACTACTATTCTTTCATGTGGTAGGGCTATATCACATCACACAAAAACATATACCATGTACATCCCCCGTGGTCCCTTAACTGAAAAATACAGAGACAGAATCAGGTTTAGAACCAGATAGTTATGCCAAAGATTTTTCAAACACCATATCTTATCAAAATAGAGTACTAACCATAATCATATCATCTTCCTATTTAAAAATATTTTTATTCAAAATCTTTTGGCATAGCATAACTGACCACCAT
Source organism: Carya illinoinensis (assembly GCF_018687715.1). NCBI lineage: Eukaryota > Viridiplantae > Streptophyta > Magnoliopsida > Fagales > Juglandaceae > Carya > Carya illinoinensis. The sequence continues at coordinate 14,126,146 of NC_056764.1, read as the reverse complement.
CATACCAAAACATCATATAAAAAATGGAGGCCATGTTTAACCCTATGGTAAGGTTGTACAAATCTAGTAGCTAACTGATTAGAAACAGAATGTAAATCTTCTCTTATTTATTCTCGGAGCCTCAAGTGTGGACAAAATAAAGACCACTAGAAAACCACTGAAGTGGGTGCACTGGAAACATAACAGTTGGTACAAACCTAAACAGAAGTCACTATTAGCACCCGTTGTAGGTCAAACAGATCACCATTCACAAATTACTGAATTTAGATTCAGAATGTCATGCCAAAAGTTTTTAGAAATCACATCTTATCATATTAGAGTTCAGAACATATTCAAAACATAACAAAATTAGGATCACAAAAATATAATTTATGCACAAAATTTCATATTTGCTCTCTATTGCACAGTTCAGAAAGAAAATGCCAGAAAATAAACTTATGTCTACACTAGTCACGACAAAAATGCTTTCACTTTCATCATAGTTCATGAATGATGTCGAACAAATAATTAAGGTTGTTTTCACAATTCTTTTCATAATATATAACACACACTTTCATAAATCAATCTTAGTTCATTTTATTTTTATGCAAAATCTAGCATAGAAATTCCTCTTACCTGAACTTCTTAGCTTTTCAGAATATCCTTACAATAGTGCCAAACTAATATCAATTGTCACCTATAGAAAAAATTCATGTAACTTGAATAAATTTTCAAATGAACGGTTACCTCATATTTACACTTGAAATAACTATTTTAATTCTTCAAAACCTAAAAATTCTCTTAACTCTAAAATATCGTCACTTTCCAAATTCATCAATTTCCATTTAACATTTACTTAACCTAAATCCCATATATTCACAAGTTTCTAAAAAAACAATCAAAACCCCACCCATTTAAAAAATGAGAAGTCGCTAAAATAAAAATATTACCCAACCCAAAATAATTTAGAACCCGAACTCATCCCAAAAATATTTTACTTCAAAATAACTTAACATCCCCACTCAAAACTAACTTTTAAACCCTCATGTTTTGTTTTAAAACCTAAGAAGACAAAATTGTAAATACACCAAAACCTTAAGGAGATTTATGTAAAGAAAAAATATACTGAAAGGTTTAAAAAAAAAAGACCTCTTTGTAATTTAATAACACAAGTCCATAGCAAAAAATAAAACCTAAAGCAACTTGGGAAGAAACTTTCTAAAACTAGAGTATGCGGTGGCTTACCCAACTAAAACAGAGGACACAAAGCGAAAGCAAGCAGAGCATGAAGGAGCTGGGTTGGTTCGGAGGTGAGTGGCACAGTTGAACGGCTGAGAAAATAGAGAGGAATAGTGATGAGTGAGAAGGTGAACATGGAGGGTGGGTGGTGAGAGAGTTCAGAGAGGGGCGAACTGAGAGAGTTCAGAGAGGGGCGAACTGAGAGAGAGAGAGAGAGAGAGAGAGAGAGAGAGAGAGAGAGAGAACGGAGGAAAGGACGGAGGGTGAGAGAGTTTGAGGACACAGAGAAGGTTAAAAACCTTACGGTAGCGCACTGGTGCAGGGCGGAGGTGATGTGGAGGGTTGGCGACGCAGCTAGACTTCTATCGTGCAACGGGTTGAGAGCACACAAATGTGCTCTGTTTCGGGTATGGAGAAACAAGGGACACATGGGCTGAGTTGGGTGATTCGGCTGGGTCACACGGTGGCTGTGCATTGAGAGGGAGGCTACGGCTGGCTTAAGAGGTGGACAAAACTTTGTTTCGGTGAGGTGTAAAGCTGAGTGTGAGATGCAACAGACTAGGGGCTGGGCTATTTTCATGGTGTTTTCGAAGTGAGGTAGTGCCTTGCGAGGTGGTTGGAGATGCCATGCTCAAAGGGATTCATGTGCGGTGGCTTTGGACGATGGTATGATTGGATAGTGAATGAAGACGAGTGGTTCTCAAGTGCATGGGAGGAATACATCCATATTTATAGGGGTGATTGAAAACCCTAGATGAGAACAAAAAAAGAAGTTGGACGTGCAAGAGAGACATGCATGGTGTGGAGTTTGGAAGTTGGTTCACATGGGATTGGGTTTTGGTATAAGTTTTGGGCCTTTGGGTGATCTGGTAGGGCCCACGGTTTGGATAGTATAGGAAATTTATAAAATGGCTCTTCTTTGAATTTTGGATCTCGACTCAAACTCCAGAAAAAAAAAAAAAAAAAAAAAAAAAAAAAAAAAAAAAAGAACAAAAAAAAAAAAAAACAAAAAATCCAATTTGTTCAAAAAATTATCTCGGTCCATAAAAGGATTTTTAACCTAAATATCAAAGCAAAAGAAAACATAATTCACCAAAAGAGATATTTTAGGCCCGTAGTCAATTTAAAAAAATATTTGAAAACTCAAATGAGCTTTTCACACATATACAATCCAATTTTTTTTTTTTTTTAAACAACTTGACATTGGATTCGGGTGTTAAAATATAGTTCTCTTCCACATATGTAGAAATAACTTAATTAGCCCCCACTACCTAGAGTTGGGATCATCAATATCCATATTAGGGTTGGCATGAAATCTGCGATTGCATCCCCCTCCCATATATGATAAGAGTAATGGTACATAAAGTCATTTTTGCATACTCTTTATACACTTCACTAATTTGATTGGCTGCACTAATTTTTTTTAATACGCAGTTAATCACATCAGTGAAATGCACAAAAGAGTACACAAAAATAACATACATAAAATAAATATATGATTTATTGGTTGGGATGAAAATTCCATCTAAAGCCAATTCCTTTTTTAGTTAAGAGTTGTGGCAGATTTTGAATCAATAGACTGCATTGGCATGAGTACGTACGTAGTATATTATAGCATGCTTATTAACTTTCATTCTACACTCAAAATTAGTAATTAAAACCATGAGCATTATTGTAAATATTTTCTTTTGTCATATGATTAATGAATGATTAATTTTTCTCCTTCAAAAAATTTTAAAATCTAATTGGGCCTTGTGGATTTTAGTTGTATTGAGTTGCCTTTTGTTGGGATGATTATACCATTGGTAGCCGGCAGGAAAACGACAGAGACGGTAGATAAGCTTACTCCCAAATAAAATACTGAATAATATATATGATCTGATAGAAAAATATTTTAGCCACATGCAAAAGGATTATACAAAAGTAATTTCACGAACTGGTGTAGTTTCATGTAGTTTATTAGATTATAAAGTTTACTTTTATTATGAAGTAGATCTAATAGAGTTATAAAAACACTTTAGTTTATGAGATTACTTTTATGTAATTCATTTGTGGCCATAACACTTCTCATTTTGAATTTTTTAATATTTATAGATTCAGATTTGATCATTTCGATCCTTCTATTAATAGACTATTAATAATCAGTTACATATGCCACATTAACCTCAATAATGAAGTGTCATTTGTAAAATGTAAATAAATAAAATTATTGAAAATTAAAGAAGCCTTGCTTGCCACAAAATAATGCCAAGGTGTGACCTAGCTCAAGCCACGCCTAGGCCACAATATACAAGTAAAGATCTTCTAAGCGCTTGAGTGCGACCTCTTATTAGGAAGAGTTCTGCTACATATAATCACTTTTGCATATTCTATATGCACTCCATTGATGTGATTAGTTAAAATAATTATTTTATATTAAAAAAATGTGAGGCAACTAATTACATTAGTAGACTACGCAAGGAATACATAAAAATGACTACACATAGAATTTTTGTATTAGGAATATAATTTTTTCTTATCTTTTTAAATATATAAGATATTTTTGTTATAAAGTTAAAAATAATACTACAAAATTAATAAACACGTAATTATTTAAGTTTATACAATTCAAATCGAAGCTCATATGAATTATATATTATTAAAGAAACAATCATAGTTTTGTACTAAAAAAATAAATCAATTAATAAATAAATTGATCTGAAATTGAATTTGATTAAATTTATAAATCTTTATATCTATTTAAATTTTTTAAAAAATGGATATATATCTTTCTTTAAATTTAAGAAAATTGATTGGGTAAAGAAGGATGGAAATACTATTTCAATACGAATGGCCTAGAGTCTTCTCTCTGTTGCTCTTTCAAGAATGGACGAGAAGTGTCAAAGTCTCCTTCCTTTTGGTGGATAGGGTGGTTTTTGTTTGGTTTTGTTTGTTCTTAACAGTGCAAGTGAATACTGTGATTTTGTTATGGATGAACTAGGCAAGGCCTGGTAAAATCTAAATCTTCATGATGACGAAAAGGTGGGGATAGAGGTTCAGTTTGATACTGCAATTGGTCTGGGAAATAAGGAGGTGAGGAGTTTGGTTGACAAGGTATGTATGGAACGACATATAGGAAGAGAGGTATTCCGATTTGCTATGTTGAAGTTATAGAAAGTTGACAAGTCTGTTGTTTTTAAGGAGATCTCTATGAATACTTTTGTCATCACCTTTGCTACCAAGAAGGACAAAGATCAAATTATGAAGGGAAGACCATGGTTATTTGATACCGGTCTACTTGTCCTTGAGCCTTTTGATGGCATTACTCAACCAGACCAGCTGGTGTTTGATAGTAAACTTTTTTGGATCCAATTATATAACCTTCTCGTGTTTTGTATGAATCAAAAAATTGGGGAACAAATTGTGTTGTCATTGGAAAAGGTTCTTGATGTGGATGTTCATGTGGATGATCTTGGATGAAAGAGGCTCCTGCGAGTGAGGGTTGAAGTGGAGTTGAGGAAGGCAGTTGTGACGCCCCCAAATCCCCACGCACAGATATGGAAAAATCGAGACGTCCTGATGATGACATCACGGGTCACCACCCTGTCGACGTGTGCCAAGTGTGTGTATAAGCGACGAATGTGCACGAGAAACATGCAGCGAAAAGCAAAGTCAATAACTAAGTACCAGGATTTTTCTTAATTTAATACAAAACTGTTTAAAACATATGTAAAGAAATATTACAAAACACAAATATATTTTTAAACCAAACATCAAAACTTAAACTTTAACTCAGAACTCCGGCGGAGCCGCATCCTCGGGCTCAGCCTCCTCCTCTTCCTCAAACCCTGCACCAAAATCTACGGAACCAAAAATGGTGCCGTAGGTAAGTAAAATCCAAACACCACCATATAAAAACATATAAAACTCAAACAATATGCATGAAAGAAAAACCAATGTACATGTCCCATAAAACCATTTTTTCCACGCACGCCAAAAACCCATTTGGCCCACAAAAACATAACGTTTAAAACCAAGTCTCGCCGTTATCCTAGATAATAGCCCAAACCACCATTTTTCCAGAAAATGGATCAAATGCCTCAGCACATCCTCGCTATTTTCCCAAAAAATGGCACGTATCCGAAAACCATAAAAACGATCCAATTATGCATGCACCATGATCTCCCCTAGAGATCATCTGCACACCCTGGTTCTGTGCCACACCGCAGGTAACGACTACGCGTGTGACACCTAAACGAGTGATGCTCAAACTCGAGCCTAGCGATTACCTGGCCAGGCCATCCTCTAGTCCCCGCCACTCTAGGGACCACGGAGTCAACACGACAGCGTTACCGTATCGTACGATCCGGTTGTCACCTTGCGACAACCCAGGAGACGTCACTCAGTATTATCTACTCCCGAGTGACCAGAGGAGCTCCACTGAGATAATAACTCATCCCAGCTTGGGCTCGTGAGACACACGCACCCGAAAACCATTTACGCCAACAAAACATGATTTTCTCACTTAAAATAAAATGCACATGTATGTAATATGTAACGCACGCCTCATGGCTCAAATAATCAAGCAATCACAAACAACCAAAACCAAGCACTCTGTTCTCAAACCATCCGACCCTCGAACTCCTCGGACTCAGTCTGGAATTAGCCAACCAACAAAAAATATTTATTTTATAAGAAAAATATATTTAAATCTAAAATTAGAGTTTAGAAAATACTTACAGCGCTATATGGTATTTTTTGAAAGCTCGCGGTGTTGCAAAAGGCGGAGGAAAAGCAACATAACAGTGTAATTTACACTGTTGCCCTGGGTAATAAATTACCCACTTTCGATCGGGGACAAACCAAGACACAAAATTGATAGAGAATGGTCTAGGGATATTTATGAAGCTAGTGGAAGTGAGGGTCGGCTGTGGGTGGCGGCGAAAACGGCGGTTGGAAGCCAAAATACTCAAATCGGAGAGTTAGCTCTCAGGGACTATTCCGGCGACGGATTGAGACTGGAAATGGGTGGTTTAGGACGGTAAGGAGTCGGTGATAAAGTGGTGAAGAGGTGGTGGCCGGAGGTGGAGCGACGGCGGCAAATCGGAGCAAAACCCGTTTGGCTTGGAGTGACTATTCTGGCTAAACGGCGGCTCGGATGCCGGTGAAACTTGGTGGGGATGATCACTGGCCGGAGGGGAAGAAAACTGGGTGGGTGGTGTGCCGCACGGTGGCTAGCGGCGGTGGTTCTGGGCGAAGAGAGAAAAACGAACGGAAATGGGTAGAGAGAGTCGCGCGGGAGGAGAAGAACGGGAAGAAAGAAAGAAAGAAAAAGAAAAAAAGAAGAAAAGAAAGAATGAAAAAGGAAAAGAGAAAGAGAAAAAGAAAAGATGGAGAAAAGAAATGAGGTTCAATCCTCACCCCTAGAGTCCAAAAACTGATCTAACGAAAACAACTTTAAAAGCAATAAAACCAAAAAAATATTTTAAACACAACGTAAAGCTAAAATATAATAAATAACTAACAAAAACTAACTACTAAATTTTAAAACCAAAGACAAGCTAAAATAAATTAAACAACAATTTAAACTTAAGTAACAAATAAAATCAATTTAAAATTCAATAATTTAAAATAAAAGAACTATTATTTTAATTAAATTACAATATTCCTTTAGTGAAAATACACATAAAAAGGAGATATCACAGCAGTGGCTAGACCTTTAATCTTAATCATAGGAGTATGCGGGATCCTATAAAATATGAAAAACTCCTCAAGATATGCTTTAGATGTGGGAAGATTCTGCATGGGAAGTAGGGTTATGATTCTAATTTTTCATTTTTGAATAAAAAATCACTTTCAAAAGGTCAATATGGCTCTTGGCTCATGGCTGATTATAGTGTCAAATGCAAATGGCATGCAGACTTTGTCAGTAAAGGGGATCATTGCAGCAATTCTGGAAATGTTGTTGATCATAATTGCCATGTTGATGCAAAATAGTTCAATGTTCCTTTCGAAGATTGATGATGGAATTCAAAACAGACTGCCTCAGAAATAGTTAGCGGTTAATAATGGTGGTTATGGCATGGAGGTTGAAGAAGTAACTGTCATGCAGAATAAGGGGAGTAAGACAGATGAGTCAGTGGTAGTTATATCGGTTACACACCAAGAGACAGTACCAGCATTAAGGGAGTTAGCCATTCAAGTAACTGTCACTTGGAAGGAATGGGTTGAGAATTCAGATTTGTTTACAACTAGCCCATCTAAACAAACTATCTCTTATAATCCAAGGAAGCATGTTGTCCATGGTCCTTTTCACTGCTTGACTCAGATTCTTTTTAGGAAAATGTTGGTGATCTAATGTCATCAATAAAAGTGAAGTCTTTGAAGAATAAACTTACATGTAAGAGGAGGAGGGACAGAGGATATGGGGTGAAAGGTAAGTCTAATACTCATTAATTGAGCAAAAAACGTTTAATTTAGTTTTGATGGATGAAGTATGTGAAATGGAGTCTGATAAAGATTTAAAAATTGATGTGGGTGCTTTTCAAACTTAAATTAAGATTCTATCGGTGGAGGTTGTGGAGCAGTACCGTCGGGAGCCATGATTGTCTTTAGTTAGAACCACTAAGGGCTTGAGAATCCTCGAACAGTTCATGATCTTTACCAAATAGGAAAATATAAGTGTCTCAAAACCTTGTTCTTAATGGAAACTTTATTGAAAGGTTCTAAATTGGAGGGTTTGAGAAGAAGGTTAGGTTATGAATGTTGCTTTGGGGTTGATTCTATTGGGAGAAGTGGTGGCTTGGCTATACTTTGGAAGGTAGACATTAACTTTGCATTACATAATTATTCTTTAAGACATATAAGCGGCTGGATCACAACTGAGATGTCATCATAAAAATGGCTTTTCAGTGACTTTTATGGCCAACCTCTTGCAAATAGAAGAAAAGAATCATGAGATTTGTTGTCAAGGATTAATCCAAGAAATGTACCATGGTGCATCATTGGGGACTTTAATGAGATTTTATCTCAACGAGAGAAGATTAGGGGTAGGGATAGATTAGAAAGTCAGATGAAGGGATTTAGTTGTGCTCTTGAAGATAACTAGTTAGTTGATCTTGGGTGTTTGATCTGGTATAGAGGTAACTACTTTACTTGGAGTAACAAATAGTTTAATGACGGTTTCATCAAGGAAATGTTGGATAGGGCTATTGCCAATAATTCATGGAAGACTTCATTTACAAAAGCTGTAGTGGGAAGTCTACGAGCTAGATGCTCATATCATAAAGTAGTTATGCTTTGATTTTGAAATGAGGTATATGTGAGAAGAAAAAGATGTAGGCTGTTTGGATTTGAAGCTTCATGGATTAAGGAGGAGTATTGACGAACGACTGTAAATAAGGAATGTTGTAATACTAGACCTTCAACAAACTCTATAGGAAAAGTGCTGTCCATGCTAACTGAATGTAGTACTTCCTTGAGTAGGTGGTGCATAAATAAGAAAACAGATGTTGAGAGTATAATTAAGCAGGAAATAGAAGTATTAAAAAGATTGCAAGATGAGTAGGGTCCACAAAATGTTGCTAAAATCAAAAGCTTGCAAGGAGAAGTTGGCATTTTGTTAGAGCAAGAAGACCTTAAATAAAGGCAGAGGCCAAAACAGAACTGGTATCACCTAGGGGACAAAAATACAAGATTCATTCGTGTATGTGCCTCCTAGAGAAGAAAGAAGAACTAAATACTTGATTGAGCTGAATTATTACATATTTTATAGATTTAGAACCAATATATTTCAATTACTTTATTGATATTATTATTGGTTTTAGATGGAAAAATAGTTAAATAGTATAAATCTAAGTTGTAATTTAAATTGATTAATAGCATGATTTATGCTTAATTTTATAACTTGTGATTTAATTGAACAATGTTTCTTCACAAACACAACGCATCTTTGTATTCTATTCTTCCATTAATTTTTTTCTAGTTTCTAATTTTTCATATAGGCCAAGAAACACAAGTGGGATGGACATGCAAGGGAAGTGTTTGCGCATAAGGTATTTCATTGTTGACGGACAGAAGCAGCAAGTTTTTCTTGATCCTTCGACAAGAGATATGCACTGGAAAGCAGCAGGGAGTTTTTAGATTTTTCCTCTCAAAACACACGACACGCATGCAAGCAGAGCATGGGGGTTTTATTTCATGGATAGAGCAACAAGCTTTATTTCTCTCAACACGGCAGTAGGCTTTTGACTTGTTTTTGGAGGCACACTAGAAGAAAAGTGGAGCAGTAGGTTATTTTTTTTTTTTTTTGGCTTTTTCCTCACAAAAACAAAGCAAATCAGCATGTTGAACCAAAAGGGAAAGACATGTAGCAGGCTTTTTTCGGTTTTGAGGCACATAACACAACTTGGGTTTCTTGCTTTCGACAAAGTGTGGCTGAAGCTTTCTTTCCTTGCTTTTGAATAGAGACCATGTTGACACACACACACATTTCTCTTAAAAACGCAGTAGCGAGTTGGATGCAGAGAATTTTCTTTCCCTTTTTGACTTTTGGTCCTTGGGACGCAAAACACACTTTTGGTTTTAGAGAGAAAGAAAAAAAGACTATTTGGGTGGCAACACAGGGAGGCCAGCCATTAGAGGGATTCGACCCAATTTTTAGCTCTGTATTTCTCTCCACCTTTGCTCTCTTGTGAAGGTTGTTTTCTAGTGTTGGGTTTTGTTAGTTATTTTAGTTTTCTGATAGAGAATGTTTCTGGAATTTCATGGCTCTTGTGATGAACTTGGTTGGCTAAATTTTCGTAATAGGTAAGAGGTGAAGTCTAATGATTTAGATATTATTTCAGATCAATAATAGAGTTTATATTTTGAGTTTGATCGATTGAACAGTTTTATTATTGGATATTTTGATTATTCATATATTTATCTTGATTCATTGTGATTTCTGAATATCTTGGATACTTGAAAAATCTTTGTGATATATAAATGGGTTTGTGAATGTTTTAATGATCAATTATTCATGCTTAATTTTAAGTAATTAGTTTTTTTGGCCTTAACTACTAAATCTTCCAATTAGACAAAATCATTATTCTAGTTCAATTGAAGTAAATTGATTGGATACAATATTCTAAATTGTTAGACAAATTCTTGAAATCTTAGTCATTCTCCATATCAATTTATTGTATCATTTTAGTTGTATTTTGTTACTTTAAAAATATTCATCTCAGTAATTTTCTCCTCTATTTGATTACATGTTCCTTTTAATAATTTGTTTTCATTGTTTAAGTTTATTTTATTTTTATCATTTAAGTCAATCTCCGTGGATTCGACCTTATTAGGTACTACAACACCTGTCTACTTGCAAATAAAACTATTCTGAATTTTTGGTTTACTACTTTGAGTCAAAGTTTAGGCATAACAATACCTCCAAGTGCAGGATTCTAATTCTAATATTAGAATGATCAGCAGGGTATTCATAGAGCTTTTCAAGACTATTTCACAAGTGTTTATCAGTTAGCTTATCCTTCTTCATAGGATTAGAGTACTACTTATCTCAAATGAATAGACGTGTGATAACTGAGATGAATGTGTGTCTGCAACTGGAGTTTACAAGGTTAGAAGTTGAAGAGGCTCTGCAACAGATGGCCCCTCTAAAATCCCCAGGTCCTGATGGGTTTGGGGCCCCTTTTTATCATCTTTCTTAACTACGGTTGGAGATAAGGTCAGTGAGGCTCTTTTTGAGTTTTTAAATGGTGGTGCTATGGATAACTTTTTCAATTCTACTTTCATTGCTTTAATAGCAAAAGTTAAGAACCAGGTTAGTATTAGGAAATATAGACCTATTAGCTTATCTAATGTGTTTTATAAACTCATTGCAAAGACACTAGCTAATAGATTGAAGAGAGTGCTACCACAAGTAATTTCTTGGAATCAAAGTGCATTTATTGCAAGAAGATTAATTTCAAATAATGTTAGTATAGCCTTTGAAGCTCTCTATATAATGAAAACTAGGAAAAGAAATTAAGTTGGAAGTATGACCATCAAGCTAGACATGTCAAATGCTTATGATAGAGTTGAATGAGAGTATTTAAAAGCAGTAATGGACAAGTTAGGCTTTGGAGCTCGGTGTATTCATTTGGTTATGCATTGTGTGGCTACTGTGCATTACTCAATTTTAGTGAATGGGGTTCCAGGTTCTACTCTTATCCCCACCTGAGGTCTTAGGCAAGGAGATCATTTGTCTCTTTACATTTTCCTGCTTTGTGCAGAGGAGCTAAGTTTAATTAACAAGGCTGAGAGGGAAGGAAAGATAAGAGGGATATCAATATCTAGAGGAGGTACAAGTGTTAAACATTTAGTTTTTGTAGATGATTGTATTCTATTTAGTAGAGCTAAGATGCAGGATTGACAATGCATTAAGCATATTCTGGATGTTTATGATTTGGCTTCTGGACAAAGATTAAACTTGCAGAAGACATCTATATGCTTCAGTTCCAATACAAGGGCAGAAACCATATTTCAGATTGGCAAAGAAATAGGAGCAAGAGTCAATGGGGATTTTGAAAAATACTCGGGTTTGCCTGTAGTTCTTAGAAGATCAAAATATTCCTCTTTTAAGTGCATTAAGGATTGAGTTTGGTCTAAGATCAATAATTGGAAAAATAATTTCCTTTCTCAGGCTAGTAAAGAAATTTTGATCAAGGCTGTTATTCAAGCTGTGCCTACTTATGCTATGAGTGTTTTCAAGCTCCCAAAGAGATTGTGTAATGAATTATCAGCTCTAATGGCTAAATTTTGGTGGGAAAATATGAACGTTGACAATAAAATTTAGTGGAAGAAATGGAGCATGATGGGGACTCCAAAGAGTGATGGAGGCTTGGGTTTTAGGGATATTGAGGTTTTTAATGATGCTATGCTGGCTAAGCAATTTTGTAGATTGCTCACCAAACTTCTTGTCAGCAAAGACTATGAAAGAAAAGTAATATAAAGAGGGTGATATTTTGTCTGCTAAACTTGGAAATAGTCCCTCACATGTATGGATGAGTATTTGGGGTTCTGAGTATCTGATTCAAAAAGGACTAAGATGAAGAGTTGGCAATGGTCTTGAAGTCAAGATATGGGGTGATCAGTGGCTGCCCATACCAAGTTCTTATAAACTTCAGTCACCTATTAAAGTCCTTCATCAGGATTCGACAATGAGTGAACTTATAGATCAAGTTAAAAGCTGTTGGGACTCTAAACTAATTCATGAAATCATGAATAAAATAAAGAAGAAGCTAACGTTATTTGTGTGCTTCCTTTGAGTAAGTTGGGGTTTGAGGATAAAATGTTCTTAGGATTTAGTAAACGTGGTTTGTTTACAGTTAGAAGTGCCTACTATTTGGCAGTTGACAGTTTGAAAGGCCATAAGGGTGAACCATCACAATATGTTAATGCCACAAAAGGATGGAAGGTCATATGGAATTTACAAGTGCCTAATTCAATTAAAGTCTTTTTTTGAAAAGAAACAAACGAGGCTCTTCCATAAAATAAAATAAAATAAAATAAAATAAAATAAAAAACTTGTTTGCTATAGAGGTCACTGATAATGGTTTATGCCCAATCTGTGGGTTGGTGGAAGACTCAATGTGTCATGCTTTATGGTCTTGTACTACTGTGTCTGATGTATTTGCAGACTCTCAAAGCCTAGTACAGAAATGGTCATGTATAGAGGAAGACTTTTTGAACTATTTGGGAGAAGTTGGAGAGGAGATTGCAGAAGAATGAATTGGAGGAAATAGCTTGTATATTTAGAAGGATATGGTTTGGACGAAATGCTGTAGTTTTTTATGGGAAATTCGAGAGTCCTACCTCGATTTATAATTATGCTAAGATTGAACTAGAGGAGTATAAAAGAGTTCAGGTTTTATCAGGGAACTTTGTTGAGACACACAGTACCACAAACAAAAATGTGAAATGGAAGAAACTAGCTAGCGATTGATGCCAAGTTAATTGGGATGTAGCTTTTTATGTGAATCATGCAAAGATGGGTGGTGGGGTTGTAATAAAAAATTGTGAAGGTTTTTTAATTGTTACTCTATGTATCCATAGTTTTTTGTTTCTCATCCTGTATTAGCAAAACTCAATGCCTTATGGAGAGCCTTGTCTTTTTGTAAGGACATTGGTTTAAGTAGTGTTATATTTGAAGATGATGCTTTGAATATCATTAAGGAGATTCAATCACATGAAGAAATTTGCTCCTAGTGTGGTCAGCTTATTGAGGACATTAAAAAGGTTTTTTTCTAATTGTAGCTATTGGAAATTACATTATACACTAAGGGAAGGAAACAATGCTGCTTATTTGACTGCAAAGCATGCTTTGAATGTTGATAATGAGACTGTATGGCTGGAAGATGGCCAAGATGTTATTAAGAATTGTATTCTTGTTGAACAACTATGTAATTGCTTTTTTTTTTTTCTTTTTTTTTTTTTTATAAAAAATAGACTTCATTTAATTTAATAAAACTGAAATTACAGTTGTAACTGATAAATACAGAAAAAAATCTAGATTGCAAAGCAAACTATTCATTTATTTTGAATTTCATCGCATATAAATTTTTTTGTGATGGACATTATCTTAATTTATATAAACTCTTTAATAATAAAACTTTCCAAAATATGAAATTCTGTAAAAACAAAAATATCAATTTCGATTTATCTAAAAATATAACATTTTTTAAAAATAAAAATAATCATCCTTTAACCTTTAAAGGAGGAGAGGAAATTTTATGTCCCAAAAAAAAAAAAAAAAAAAACGAATGACCCGTGTTAACTGGGCCACCAAAAGGCCCCGGAAACCATTCACAGGTAGTAGCGTACTCCCTCGTACATACAGTCCATGAAATATTCATCCTTCGGTGCGGGACTCGTGAAATTAGGGACACTTCCCCCAAATCTGAGAGCACAGGGACCGTCCGAAACTCAGAAACTCGAAACCCACCTTAACAATGGCTTCCTCCAAACAATCCGGAGCCGAAAAAAAGACCAAAGCAACCAAACCCACGAAATCACCTAAGAAGCAAAATGGTATTGTTACCACGAAAAGGAACCCGGAAAAGAATAATAAGACCACCAACGGCACCGTCAGCCATTCCAACGGCTTCGTGTCAATCCAATCTTCAAGCGTCGAGTCCCAGGAAGACGGAGAACAAGGACGAAGCAGAAGTGCCGGCACGATTAAGAGAGCCCGCGTCACCAAACCCAAGAAAGACAAACGAAAACAGCGAGAGGAAGAGGTCAACGACGTCGTTGATCAACGAGAAGAGGAAGAAGAAGTTGGAGAGAAAGAGGACGTGAAGATGCATAGGTTTCCGATGCATCGTATCAAGACGATTATCCGGAGCGAGAACTCCGATTTGCGCGTTACGCAGGAGGCCCTTTTTGTCGTCAACAAAGCTACGGTATTTTATCCTTTTATTTCTATCATTCACGGATTCCAGCTCGGGTTCATCCCAATCACAAATCTAGGTTTTTCAATTTTTAATTTTTGGATGAAGAAAATAAATGTGTTTGTGTTTATGAAAGTTTATTTCAATTGTTTGCAGGAGAAGTTCCTTGAACAATTTACGAAAGATGCGTATTCGTGTTGTGTTGGGGACCGTAAGAAATCGCTCGCTTACAAGCACCTATGTAGTGTCTCTAACCATCTTTTCGGTCTAAATTTGTTATTGAGCAACGTATTTCTTGTTCGATAATTGCATGGCCTGAGAAATGTGTCATGGGTTCGTTTGTTTTCTCAAACACTTTGATAGATCTCGTTAAAAAAGAGGAATACTTTTTAAAGATTTGGACGAACTTTGGCCAACTTTTTCGTTTTAGCTTTTAACACTTGGCTATCTGCTCTGCATCAGTAGTCGGTTGTTCCTAATGATCTCCTTTTGCTTGCGTTGCGAAAATTTTGTTGTATTGCTGGGGTTAATGAACTTGATTATTTAAAATCAATGAAGCGTTGAAAAGAAATTTTATAATTTTCATTGAATGTGGTGATCTTTGTTGCACATTTTCGTGGTTTTGGTTCATGATTTACCGAAGCAAATGCAACGCCAATGCACTGCTGCCTATGGTTTTTAATACTTGTTCTATCTAGTAAAGTTGGGGCCTTTGTGCTGCATGACTTATGCTTTCTTTTGGGATCAATTATAAACTATCGTGGCTGCTGTAATATCGATTGCTCAGAAAGTCATTAAAAAACCATTTTCTACTCTTGATTTATTAGAAAGCTTAAGGGATGTTTGAGGAATGAGATGCAATGTAAAATCTGTGAACGGTAGTGAAATGATTTGAGTTATATGATGTTTTATTGGGTTTTGAGAAGGGAGAAATAAAAAGTTGAATTAAAATATTGTTAGAATATAATTTTTTAATATCATTTTTGTTTTAGGATTTGAAAAAGTTGAATTTTTTTTTTTTTTTGTGTTTTGTTTGGAAGTTTGGGAAAGCTGTAATGATTAAGCAATGATTAGATGAAAACTTGAAGATTTGAAATTGAGAAGTGTTTGTGTTTGAGTGATGTTTGAGAAGAAAATGAGATGAAATGAGATGGGATAGGAGTAGGATCGGATAGGATGAGATGAAACCATCTCTATTCACAAACAGCCTCTAAATTTCAGACAATTTGCTTCTTACTTCTAATTGATTCAACACTCAGCATGTATAGGGTTTCGAAGACTCTTTGAATGTTTAATGTCCCGAATTTGTGCTAGATTTTTTGCAAGTCAATATAGTTATTTTTATTCAAGCTGTATTAAAATGCTTCTTTTTCATTTCAGCATCGGTTGTTTGTAAAACGAGGAGATATGACTTTCTTTCAGGTATTTGTATGCTTCTCTTGGTGAAAGCTTTCCATGTTAAATACAATACATTCTAAACTTTTCTGCAGTTTCTGATGTTATTTACGTGTCTCTAGATTTTGTCCCTGAGAAGATAAAAGCTGAAAATGCCTTGGCAGAGAGAAAATTAAATGAAACAGAAGTGGGCTAGGTCCTTCAAAATGTGCTGATTGGGATGGTAATACTGCAATTGCCTTAAACAAAGCTCATTTATGGAGGATCCATGTGTAATCACATCTGCTTCTTAAGGTTCTTACAACAGTTGAACCATGTGCATGCTGGTCTAGCAAATGAAAAACTGTTGGATACATTTGATAGATCACCTCATGAGATGGCCAGTGAGCTGGTTTGAATTGAATTTAGAGTTCTGTAGATATAGTTGATTTTTGTTCTATGAATTTTTGAGCTGATTGTTCTTAATTCTGGTCAGGCGAGCATTCTTTGAATTGAATTCTATTTAACAGTTATCTATTTTAATTTTTAATTATGAATATTTGAGCGGAAGATTTTTCAGCACAATATGGTGCTTACACTATTTTGGTCCGAGTAACTATAAATATAATCTGGGTTTTATAGTGATAGGAAACATCCTGCAAACCTATGAACAAACTTCTCATTACTCAATGGGAAAATATACCGTTCAGCTGCTTTTTCTTCTCCCAGTAGGAGTGGTTTTTAAACCCTCACCAAGTAAGTGCCTTGGACCAATCTCAAAGTGTAGGAAATTGATCAGAGGATCTTGCTATAACTTTGGATTACCATTCCAGGATCTAATGCCACATCCATATGCTTATGCTTCGATGTATATCTAACAGTTCTGCTCTATAATATTGAGCTTGCTCCTCCAAATCAAACCCATTGTTGCAAGCTTTGATTTCATGTGCTCTTTCAATCTCAATCCATTTACGTACGTACTAGCAGTGTTATTGACATTTGAGTGGCAACCTCAATAGGTTCACTCTAGAGTTCGAACTTCTCTCTCATTGACCTTTTATGGATTTGGATGTTACATACTCGAGGACACTCGGTTGATATCCGTACTTGCGCCATACCTAAACTTAAGGGAAAGTTGCAGTTGGGCATGCAAAAACAATGAGCTTTGTGATTAATCTCTTCTCGGCTCTCTGCATGGTGATTCCCTTACGTAACCTTACCTTTCAAAATTGAAACAATAAAATTGGTAAATCAGATTTTGCACTTGCTAGTGCTAAGATCTTTGCTTTGAATTTCCAGCGTTTTTCTTTTTGATGTATACGAGAACCAGAAGGTCAACAACTACGTTCTGGGAAGTTTGTCATTCGCAGGACACAAGTAAGAAAAGGAAAAAGAAAAGGGGTATGGGGGTGGGGGAAAGGATTATAGTGTTCAATTGTGCACAGATTATGGCTATTCTTCTGCTAAAAAATGGTTATTTTTTCTGTTCAAGAAAAAAAAAAAGGGTAAAAACAGGAAGCTAAAAACATCAGAAAATCAAGTAAAAACAACAGGCTAATGGGGTATTCCATGAACAAGCAGCCATGAAACACATACAACTTGAGATTCTTCTCGTGTATTTTATCGATGTACAGATTTATAACTAGCGGCACTTGTTTTGCCTGGCAATAGCGGTAGCTCTTTTGGACCACTACCTACAAGGACTGCTGAGCTGTTTGATTGGCTTTCCAAATTTCCTGGTCTCATCCAAATCTTCACGTGCCCTTCCCGGCATGCAGTGAGAATGGATTCCTCGGTAAAAATTAAGCCTGATAAGGGTTCCGGATGGACTCGATGGGCAATTAATGGGGACAGCTTTGGAACATCTCGCATGCTTGGAGCTGGTTGGAGAGTGCCTACTGGGCAAGCACCATCCCAATGAGATGATTGGCTTCCAGTGCTGAACGTGGGGGACCCACCAGGCGGACACCGGCGAAGTGGCACTATGATCTCATCCATTGACAAATCCCACAAAAGCAATTGTGTATCCTGTAAACATCATGAAAGCAGATGATATAGCAAAGACAGTTTTCTGTACGGCCCTAAATTGTAATCATTTGAGGAGACATCAAGTAGGATGATTATGGAATCGAAAACCAATGCATTCTGCTTGATTTTCAACTCTACAAACTACTATTAGATGAAGACTGGAAAATTAAAGACCTTTATTACAAGGCAATACCTCAGCACATAGTTTCTATCAAGTCAAGGCCCAGCTTCTTAGCATCAAGTTTTCCATGGCACTCATTTTTGTTAAATAATTTGTCCAAAAGCCTTAGCAATATACAACCTGTTTATGGTATTCTCCCCAGAAGATTCTTGTCCGTTCTTTTTCCTACTTGACGAAATTTAACTTAATAATCATATGGCACATGGTACATCTGATTCATTTTTGGTACTTTAAAAGGTGGGACTTCAGAGGAAAAAAAGGCCAACATCTAATTGACTATGTAATCTTGACTATTTGGTGACATTACTGACATCAAGGTGGCTATCAATTCAAAGAAACATTTATTATCTAATACTAGTAATTTTTATCTTTTTACCTTTTAATTTTTTTTTTGGGGGGGGGGGGGGGGGTTGAAGGAGCGGGGGAAATAAGTTATAAAAAGAAAATCAAACTTTAAACAAAAAGGGGAAAAGATAAAGAAGCTGAGCAACAGAATTTCCTAAATTACGAATGGGCAGGAGGGCAAAAGGGAGGAGGGGTGATAGCACAAAATTACCTGACCAACAGAACCAAACCGGTACATGACATTTTCTTCAGAACCATCTGAAGTTGGTGATGACCAATACGAGTCAAAAGCCACACCACTGACCTGCAAGCCATCTTCTCTAAATTGTTTAAGATATCCATATGCAACTCAAATAAAAACTTAAAACAATTCTCAAACGAGCTTATTAACAAATCAAAACATTACCCATGAGTTGTGCCCCTCTCCCCATGCTACAACCTTCCGATCTTCCATACTCCATACTGTAACTAGATCGTCTTCACCACCAGTCAGAATGTATTTTCCATCAAAACTGACAATCAGGCATTTAAGGGTTATGTATATTTTCTTCTTTTTGGGGTTTTTTTTTTTTTTTTTTTCTTTTTCATTGGGGTTGGGGGGCAGGTTGTTTAAAAAGTTTCAGCACTCTCTATATGGAATCATGATAAGGAAATACTATGTAATATGCAATTTGAATACCCTGGAATCTGGATATATGAATGAGGAGAACATTGGCCAAGCAATAATCTCTTACATATCAAGTTACCTCCAGGCAATACATAGAAGTGCACCATAGTAACTTTTTCCACCACATATGAGTTGTTCTTTTGAGTAGTCAAATACCCGTAGATATCCTACATTTAGCACTTCCCATCAGGACCTCTATAGAGGTAGAATTTATCTATAAACCACAAGAATAAGAGATCAGAAGAATACCATCTCGACCAACCGTTGCCAAATATGCACCATCAGCAGAAAAGGCAATGCTGTTGATTGAACTTTGGCAGATATGCCATCTAGAAATTGGATTACACTACAAAGAGAATTTAAGAAGAAATGAAGATGGCAACTACACATATATAGAAAAAAAGAAACGAACGTGGAACCTATAAAGCAGGTAGCTTTGCAATTATATCTTCCATAAAATTTGGTGAATAACTAACAGAAGAAGATTTTTCTAAGCCAAGTTGCACCATCTGTAAGTAATGTATAGAGGCAGATACACGACAAATTTACAAGCATGCACACGGAAATGCATGGATGCATGCAAGAATACAAAAATTCAGAGAAGGAACAAATTGTTTTAAGAATTATGCATATATGTGCATCATGTATTATACATCACAACATTTATGCAGACAATATGTGAAGTCTCAAAAGTCACATAGTGTTGCCATGCAAGTTGTCCACTTGTTCTTGTCCCCATTTTAATAGATTACCCATAAGTGACTATGTACAAAGTTCTGTTTAGGATAACAAAAAGTTATTTGTATATGATTAGAATATGTCACAATTGCTCCCAAGTGTCCAACAACTAGACATAACACAGAGACAAAACCGCATAACTGGTTACAATTTACAACAGCTTATCAATTCCACAATACTGATGTTTTTAGTGTCGCGGCACTATCTGTATAATTATTATTTTATATAGTAATCGTGAAACAGAACTGGTATTGAAGTGATTATAGAACAGCAACAAACTACTTGAAAATGAACATATACTTTTTTTTGGTAAGTAATATAAACATACTTCAGAATAATAAAATCAATTACCTTACTGGACTTTGCATGCACAACAGAAAACTGGGTTTGATCCTTTATAACTGGAAAGGATGAATCAACAGTACCATCCTTGCCCTATAATAAAAAGGAAGTCATACTAATTTTAGTTTTGCAGTAGAGCAGAAGTAACAGTAAAGGCAGGCCAAGAATAAGCAAGTTGAATAAAGTTGAGGCTTGCCTTTTCGTACACATACAGGTTTCCATCAGCATGAGCAACAACAAAAGCACCATCACCCTTTGGAACCCATGCAACACTGGTGCATCGACTGCTAAAAACAACTAGTTAGTTCACACATTCAGACTAGTAACCACATCAGACAAACATACACGTGCACACATTCAAACATACAATATACAGACATGTATGAGTATTTTTACCATGACATTATTATAAGCAATGCCACAACTTGCGACCCCAAAGTTACATTCTCCAGTCAACCCCCTTATATAGACTTATTTGCAAAACCTAGAAAAAATATGTACCAACCTATTATCCATTCACAAAAGGACCCACACTACAATACACCACATAAATATCTTATAATTTTGTACTTCCACATAGATTAAAAGATTCAACTGAAGGAAAATTCACTGCACTAAAAAAAAAAAAAAAAAAAAAAAAAAAACTTTGAGAATGTTGAATATCAGCAGGACCTTCACTCTCCAGTTGAGCTTTCACTTTATTTCAATAAGCAGGTGCAGTTTGTTTGCAAGGAAATTAACAGGTGGACTTTCTCAGTCCTCCGAAGCTTCATAAGGATTTCTATCGTGGGGGAGGTTATTATGTCTTTTAAAAATTTACACTTTCTTTTCTTTAGATAGGCAGCGCTTTCTTAATAAAGGCATGTGATTGAATCAACTCTATTAAGGTTACCAAGTATTAAGCACGTATTAAACCTTATTTAGGTGAAACTCTTGAAGAAGGTAATTTTCTTTATAGGTTTTCTTCCCACTCCCCTTCCTCTTTTTTCTTTTTGATAAGTTCTTCCCACTCCCCTTATTTGAATTCTTTAAATTTATTCTTGCCGTGCAACCTTACCAAGGTAGGGTCCTTCAAAGCTATCCTTGGGGAGAAAATTGGGGATAAATCCTATGTAATTCCCCAATGGAAAGCCCAAGCTACATGGCCTATTCTCCAAAAGGACTAGTTAATGATACAATTGGAGCACTATAAGGAGCAAGAACTTCTCATTTCCAAGCAATATGAGATCCCATACAGCACCTACCCTTCATTAGAATGGGGCATTACAATCTCCCCCATTATATTCCCGACGTCCCCATTGGGCCAGCCCATTATAGGAGGCACAGCTTAAGTCCCACATTTTTAGTTAGGATAGGCTCTGATACTATTTGTAAAACCCCAATGGAAGGCTCAAGGCACATGGCCTATACTCCAAAAGGACTAGTCAATGATATAATTGGACCCTCATTAGAAAATTATAAAGAGCAAGAACTTCTCATTCCCGAGCAATGTGAGATCCCATACACCACCTACACTTATCAAAATAGGGCATCCCACCCTACCTAGTAGAAATAAGGGAAATCTAGGGTAGAATCGAATTCAGGATGTTTGAGACTACAGCTCATCCCAAGCCCACTTAGATCACCTGGTTGCATCTTGATGGTATCAGGTTGCATCCTTACACGAGCACCCCAAAATTAAACTTGCCTGGTTGCATCTTGATGGTATCAGGTTGCATCCTTACACGAGCACCCCAAAATTAAACTTGTGCTGCAATTGACAGTCCCTTTTTTCCCTATGTCATCTTCTGCCAACTTTACTTCATCTGAATGAGACAGAATGAGTTCTTTACCCAAACCATTTATTGGTAACACCAACTCAAAGAAATTTCAACTACATGTATCATTAAAAAATAAAATAAAAATAAAAATAAAAAATTTCAACAACAATGTAGATGGAGATTCCTCCAATTCGCCTAAAAGAAGAAGACACTATAATGCTAAAAAAGAGATATGTATGGAAATGAAGCTTATAAAGGACAAAGGTCCTCCAGAAATCAACATGACATTGGATTAGTGATGATGGAAAGCCTTCACTTAAAATTTTAGAGCTAAAAATTTTAGCGGCTGTTGACAACCAATGGATCCAAAGCCTACAAGAATACTACACCGCCTGATAGAGCTTAAAAAAAAACTTGATGTATCTATCGCTAATCAGAATTGATGACTTTCCCATGAACTAGTCATTTGTATTGATGAAAATCCTATCCATGATACTTCAATTATATCGAACTTAATGCCAGTCTTACATGACCATCTGAACTGAGTTCATTAAAAGAAAGAGGAAGAAAAAACAGAAGTGATTAACATGGAAGAAAAAGTTGTACGCCCTACGAAGGAAGCTCTAACATAGGCACGTTTTGAGATTGAGAGACCAGAAAAAATGGCAAACGAGAAAAAGAAAATAAACTGATGATAAAACAGTCTTGCCTGTTACTGACTGAACCTTCTTTGTTATAATGTTGTGCCCCAACAAGCTTCTTACCAACATCTTGTAATTGTTGTCTCAAAGACATTGAGTATACTACAATAACATGAAAAACAAGCAGGTCAGAATCTTTTTCTTTGTATAATGATGAATAAATAATTAAAAAAAACTTTTACCATCGCCAGAGTACAATCCTATAAGCAAGTCATGTCCATCCTTGGCTTCAGGATCAAATGCATGGCAGATAGGGTTTGAATTGCTAAAATGTATCGATTTTATAGGATCCTGAAAATAAAAAATCTTACCATCAGCATAAATTCCAAACCAGCCACCCAAATATCTCCAAATACCACAGCCCCATGGATGCCTATTACCTTATCTGGCGAATTGAGGTCGCTGAAAAACAAGGTATCCCCAACATTGAATATCAAATAGGTTCCTTTACCATCGTAATTTGAAAGAAGCGTAGAATGACTACCATTTGACCCTGCCAATGAACTACTTCTACTCGTTACATTAGCAGATTTACTTGCGCCATTCCCTCCTACAAAACTAGGCGGGCGGCCACCATTTCCAGCCCCAACCCCTAAGAGCCTCGCAGCAGCATATCTCACTCCGCTGCTTGTAATTGCACTCGAGCTTGGTGCGGCCCCACCCTGTGCAGGCTTTTCCTTGACGTGCGCTAGAGTTATCTGAAAATCACATACCAGACTTCAATTATTTGAAAGTCAGATAGAAATTTATTTCTTATTTGATCACGGAAAAAAGAAATAAACTATTATTTGAAATTAAAGGATTCTGTAACCTAGAAGCGTGATAAGGAAAAAAAAGGCTTATCCATTCAAATGTATTCATTTCGAATTAGCGAATGGTGAAGTAAACATCAGGGAACCAGGGCAGCAAAGAACTAACCAATTATCAAAATCTTGTTCCCTTGAACTTTTCCTAAATTCTCTTAGTATTCAAACGAAAACCAGTACGGAAATTCATGATCAGAATGGTACATCTTTGTAACCCCAGGGAGTCTACCACAACTAATGGCACTAACCTTCAAAATCTTTCTTTTCTAATCCCAAAATTCTCTCACTGAAAAAGAAACATCGAAAAGAAGAATAAAAAGAAAGCCCGACCTGAGAAATGGATTTGCCGTGTGAATAAGGGAGGAGACCAGAGGGGTGAGTCTTCTCGTAATGGAGCTTGTAGCGTCCCTCTGGAGTCTTGAAGTACGTCTTCAGCGCCGGAGATTGCGCATTTGTCGCCGATGGAGACGACGTCATGGCCGTGGACGTCGTCGTCGATGCCGACGCCATCACCCCGTTTCCGTAGCCGTTATTCCCGTTGTGCATCATCATCTCGATTCTGTTCGTCTCTCCCACTTTCCTTTTCTCTAGAACCTTTCACGCTGTGACATTTTCGTAGCTCTTTTTTCTCTCCTCTCTCTCCCTCCCTCCTCCCTCCCTCCCTAATCTCTTTATTTCTCAAAGACGGCTCTGCTGCTTGTAGCTACTGCTAGTGCCCGATTCGGAGCAAAGATCCTGTGCTTCTCGTATACAAGTGTGTATCGTGAACGAATTTTGGTCGATGAGAGATCTAGACTTTATGCATAAAGGTCGTCATCTTCATGAACGGCTAGGATGTAGGAATCACGAGTGGAGCTCTGCAATTGGTGGGTAACTTGTATACGTGGACCAATCCGCAAATAAGACGCATGCAATGCAACGGAAGGAAGTTACGAGTGCCGTTGAGAAAGGACCTCGCGATTAAAGTCGTTGGATTGTTGTGGGCCGCCCGATGAATAGACCTCTTTCATCTGACTCAGCGTGGTTATCAATGATTCTGTGAGCTAGAAGGCGAATTGAGTAACGTTAAGAACAATCGTGCATTGGCAAGCCTTATTTATTTAAGGAAAAATCTACTCAGAAGCCGGTTTATTCCTTCACATCGCACATCCCGATACGTGGCAGACCGGGTTTATGGAAAAAATGACGGTTTGAAAAAATAAATTGTCATTTTTGTCCGCAACTCATTTTCTCCTTGTCTTTCATGTCGACCGCTTTTCTCTATCTCCTTCAGCCTGCTTCATCTTCTCAAGCCACATAATCGGCATGAGCAGATTTACTCAACTCATCTCCAATATGGTTCTCATTCTTTGGTTCTTCAAGCTGTGACTTAACCTCTAAATCTTTTTCTGGTCTAGTTTGTGGGTTTTTCTGAATTTTTTGACTTTAAGAAGCTCATGTTCAGTTACCATATTTTTAATATTTTTGATCTATCAATATATATATATATATTTTTGCAGACGAAAATTTTCTGACTTCACACACTAGTAAGAATCTTTGTAGATGAAATTTTTTTAAATTTAGGAATATAATCTACTTTTATCCCAAACATTTCATTGAGCTAATGTGCAATATTTTTGCTATCAAAATCCGTCTGAGTAGATTATCAACAAAAAAATAAATAAAAAAATAACTTAGAAGTCTTCCGTGAAAAATCTATTACGTATGCTGGAAACATTTTATGCCAAAATCTGATGAGCCAAAAACCCTTTAAAATGCAAATCCATCACCACAAGAAGTTAGCAACACAATATTGAAACAATCCACCGCCGATGACCCCACTCTGGCGACCCTTCTTCCACTTTTTAGCAAAATTCTATTTGGATGGAGCAGCAAAAAATAAACAAGAAAAACACGATTGAAGAAGATTGGAGACGAGCTTGGTGGCAGTACAAAATCGAGATCCAAGTTCTAAATTTTTTATTTCATTGTCTGCAATAGATTTTGTACGTTCTATTTTATTTTATTTTATTTAAACTCAATCACGTGGAGGGTGGGCGGAGTGTTAGGTAGCAAAACCATTTATTTAAAAAAAAAAATAGAGTTTATTTTCAAAAGATTTTTTTAATATAATTTATTTTTTTTTATTTTTTAAAAAAAGTGTGGTCCTTATGTATTGGCTAAAAATATCATTTTTAAATTAAAATTTGGTGATTTATAACAATTTTGAATTTGTTTTTTAAAATAGACTTCAATTCAATTCCTGAATAAAAAAAATTACAGCTGTGACAAATAAGTCTGGGTATCAACCCTGATTACAAGCCAATTACTCACCTGTTATAAATTCCCCCACACACAACTTTCATTGTGTCAGACACTGTCTAAAAAACTTTAAAAACTCTCTAATGATACAACCCTTTTGAGATGCGAGACTCTGTATAAACAGAGGTGTCCATCTCGACTTGTATGTGAGACAACAACCCATATCACTCCCACTCTCCAAAAGAGGACTCACTACCCTACTCCTCTAAAAGAGGAAAGGGACTTACTAACCTACTCTTCTAAAAGAAGAAAGGGAATAATCTATTTCAATTTATTTTCATTACCCTAATAAAACCTACTAACAATTGTAACTGAATAGTAAAACAAAATAGCCTTGTACGTCACTACCCAACCCCACTAACTGCACCATATACTCTGTGCTACTCTAGCCCACTAACTGCGGCGTGCTCTCCACTAACAAAACAGTATCTGTTGCATGTGCTCGTCTCCATGCCTATGCCCGTTGCTGCCCATGCCCAGGAAACCAACCCCATCGCCATCACCTCTCACATGCACAAGCACATCTTCAATTTCGTTCATGCACCGAAGCTCAGAGACGAAATAGCCTCCTCCTCTTCGTTCCAAACCCATGCGCAGAGCCACCGAGAGCTTTATTTCAGATACACACAAAACAAACTAGACTAACTAGATTTAACACAAGAAATAAAAAAAAGAAGAAACCGAAAAAACCGCCTGACTTTGATTCAATGAAGTTCCGACCATCATCCCCAAAAACATCCACCATGAACTACGGCCAGATTCTACCCCAAAGATGCTTTTATCCCCTCCATGCCGCTCAGCATGCATCCCCCAAAAAATCACTGTTTTCCATGGATAAAACAGAGTATATATACCCCATGGAGAAGCACCCCAAAACAGTAAGCTAAAATCCATCTCTAAAACAGCAAACTAACCGAGCCCACCGTGAACCCTCTTTGTCATCCCCTCAAAAGACTAACACCACACGGTCAGGGACGCTGGCCATACAGATTCGAAAACTCCATTTCCCGCAAAGAATGACTAATCGCCCAGTTAGGTGAAATGATATAGATAAGGACTCAGTACCAGGCCTTGTGATGGCCTTTCAACAGAGCAAAACTCAACCAAATAGAAGTCAGAACAGCTCTTATTACAAGCATCCCCGAATGGTTAGTTTTGACCACACCATTCTACGGCCAAGAATGATGTCGAGGCCCTCCTTCACCACCGTGCAAGCATCACTCCGCCCACTGCGAGATATAAAAAGAAGGATGGCTTCGGACTCCTTGACTGGGAGGATGGCTTCCACCTCCAAACTAACACTTTATTGTAAACAGAAAAATAAAAGCACAAATAGAGAAATAGAAACAGGAAAGGATCTTAAAACTAAAAGGGAAACAGAGAGATGGAGGGAGGGGGAGCCTAAGACAGAAAACTAGGCCTTGGTTTTTCTAGAGAGATCGAGGAGCTTCTCTCTCTAAACAAAAAGTTTTTTTTGGCATAGGCTTGAACTATAACAATTTTGAATTAATTATTTGAATAATGATAAAAAAAAAGTATTAAAAATTATATGCAATACAATTCAAATTCATTTATTAGTTTTAATAAAAATATATTATAAATCTAAATAGTTTCAATAAATATGTAATTTATGTATTTAACCTTAACCAAACATATATTAATTTTTTTTACCTTGTATACAAAAAAGATAAAAAAAATCATTAAGTTATAAGATGTCACAAATGTAATATTTTATAAACAATCACAAATTTAATACAAAATACTCATTTATCTCTTAATTTTTTATTCAACTAAAGGAAATAAATAATTACATTTTTAATCTTTGAATTTTATGCGATTCTTATTGAATACAACGATGAAAAAGTTAATATATTGGTTTTTATCTTTCAATTTTTTTACAATTCTTATTTAATACAATGATAAAAAAAAAATTAATATATGTTTAGTTGTCATATTTTTGTACAAGAAATAAGAAAAAATAAAAAAAAAAACTTAGTTGATATACAACTTAAAAAAAATACAGTTTTTAATCGATTCAACTCAGTCTAAATTTAGCTAGAATTGGTTTGAAATGACCTAAATCTGTCAATTGAAGCAATTCAATGAAGGATTAAAATATTTCACTAAATTCGATTCAATTTTTTACCGACTCAATTTAAATCGATTGAATTGAACCATTTTTTTAACCTTATTGTGTACTATTATTTAGGCAAGTAATTTTTATTTTATTTTTTATCTTTATCGAACTGTAACATTTGATAAAAGTAAAACATAAAAGAAATAAAAATTAATATTTTAGTGCCCTTCATCACTTGTTGGATCGGGATGCTACTACCAAGGTTCTTAAAGTAATTGATAGGGACAAGTGGATCCCACAAACTGACGTGATAGTGTCCCACACGGATCCATCTCCTCCTTTTCCTTCCGAGACCCGCAAGAAACTTAGCAGTTCCCCATTGCCACTACTAGTGTTGACAGGGGAAGCCGAAAACCCTTTCCAATGCTAGGTATCTCTCCCTCTTTCCACATTCAAGTGGCCCTAACTTTCATTGTGCCCTAACTTAGTTGATCAGTTAGGCTTGGTAGGCGCAGGTAACTCCACCATAGTTGAGTTAGTGATTGGATTTTGGATTGAGTTTGAGATATAGATTTTTTATGGTGTGTATATTTTCGAATTATTGATGGCACATTTTGACCAATTTCGATTGATGGCTAGCATTTTTGCGATTTCTTGATGGCTAGCAATTGTTTATACTGTGATTTATTGATAGTTAGCTGTTGATGGGTATATTTTCATGTTATTGATGGCTAGCATTTGCTGTAAATTGTTTCTAGTTTATTCTAGATTGGCCCAAACTAACATAATTACTATAATCAACATCTTCATCATTGTCATTGTCATTGTATGCATAGGCCAATAAGAATGCGTACGCTTTTTCTTTTCTGTAATTTCTTCGATGGCTAGCATTTTCCATAATTTTGTTTGTGCAATTCTAGTTATTAATATATAATCTCTTCATTGCCCATGACCTGACCAACACCTCCTCCCCTTTTATAAGGTATATACAGTCTAGGATTCAATATTGGTTTATTTGAGTTGGAAAATTTTAGATTATTGCAGGGGGACTTCCAAGGGTTGCCTACTGCCGATTTTAAAACAATTACTTCTATTCTTTATATGATGAAGTAGATTAATGGGGAGTAGTCCATTTTGATCCAATGTTGTGTATATACTTGTTGGAATAATTTTTCTTTCATAGTTTGTGTTTTATTTAAGATCGAGTTTCATGAAAAAACTACAGAATGAAATTTGTAAGAGTAATGTAATGGAGAGAGAATGTATAAAAGTTTTATTGATCGGTTTACCTTGAATGATTTGTTCATTTTGTGGATGAACAAAATGAAGACGTAATAGATGAGTTTTTTTTTATCAAACAAGAAAACATAGTGCAACACTTTGCTTTCAGCGAATGGGTTTTCTCAAAAAGTAAAAGGAAAAAAATTAGGCAAATGATTAATGATCCATACTAACATCAAAGATCTAATGCAAACCCCAAAATCACACCCAAATCCCAAAATATTCTCAAGTATGTTCTAGCGTTATTATCATGACTAGGTAAGTATATTATTTTGACTTCCAATTCCAAAACGTATTTCCTTTACCTTTGGATCAAAAAAGAAAAAAAAAAAATTACACAGCTAATGGAGTGTCAGAAGCTTAGCCATGACAATATATAAAACATTTGCTAGCTGCATAATTTTACGATATCTCATCTAGTTTGTTTCTCTTTAGTCTTTATTTTTATTATCATTTCTACCACTTTCTCAACTTCAAAAGTTCACTGTTTTAATGGAGGCCTACCCTTACTTTTACCACCAGCATGACTGCGCAACTTATCATTTTGTTGCTTAGTTTCATTAGGACCATCATAACACGCCACATAGTCACTTATTGTACTGTTCTAACTCAACTCTTCCTCTTTACACTTGTGCATTTAATTCTTTCCATTTTATATAGATCTCATGATCCATAGGTGAAGGAAATACGTATTGGAGTTGGGAAATGGTTAAACATTTGTACTTCAGGATTGTCGTTGAGGTAATCATAACTACTCTTTATGATGAAGTACTTTATTTTCAATTCCTTTCTTCAATGATCAAGACATACTCGGATGGCAACTGCATGACTTTTTGTCATATGGTGAATATAATGAGTGCACGTCTACATAAAATTTTCTTGAGCTAGAATAGTCTACATGTGCACATCACCTCACATTTATCGTCATTGAAGTATACATAGTGAAATACATAGTATTTCACCTATTTTACAATATCATCATAAATACTCAAGTGGTCAACTTCATATGTTGATATTGTGCCTTTAATTTTTGTTAGGGAAAACAAGCAATTCATAATCACCTAAACTCTATTTGAACCTCTTTAAACTTATTTGTCTATATCTCTTGAAGTTGCTTCTCAATTACATGGATTGTAATGCAAAGGATCTTTTGTTGGAATAAATCGAGATCTACTATCATCTCATTCTCGACCATCCTGACCAAAGCGTTAACATAGTCCCCAACAAATTTCTTCAATAGTATAGTTGCATCTACATAGCCATAAGAAAATGCATTCATACTCTCGTTGCGCTAGATTGTGAACATTCCAACCCAAGACGTATCTCTCACATATGCAGGTATCAATTGATGCAGCTCCTTGTTCAACTTACTCAACTGAGCACTATCCATTAAACCATTGGTCTGGATGATATTGTGCCACTTTTCTCTTGCTGCTGTATCAAATAGTTATGAAATGGCTTTGTGTCTTATTCTCCAAATAACTCATTATGAACTTTGTTGATATGATTCCTGCATATTTTATCTCCAAAAGTGAGATTCTCATATCCACTCATTTCCATCACCCTAGTTTTGTATTTTTTTTTTTTTATCCAGATGAATTCTGGCTTTATCCATCATCTCAATTCTTTTTTTGACTAACTTGGTAATTTTTAATGACAAGCAATATGTCTTGCCTTACTTGGGCTCACAATATGATTGGGTTTGAAAACAATAGTGGATAATTAATGCATTCCATCAGCTGTTTGCTTTGCATTAACCTTGGCCTTACAATCTATCCCCCTTACTGGTTTCGCTAGTCATGTTCGATAACTTGCTTCTTGGTTTATGATGGCGACTGCATGCTTTGGTAAAATATCTTACCTTCCCATAATTTTTAGTAGTCGATGTTCTTTTCAACGTTACTTATAATATTCAATAACATCTTATTGAGTCCTAAATATCATATCAACTTTCAGTTCTTCAACCTTTTGATTGTCAACATACGCTAAAAACATAAAAAAATAAAAAGGACAAAGAGATTAGTGTTAAAAGAAAATATTAAAAAAATACAAATGTGAGTTAAGACACAAAATAAAAATAAAAAAAGAAATAAAAGAAGCGAGAAATTATTAAAAATATTGAGATTTAAAAAATAGAGAATGAGAGGACATATTATAGTTATAAAATAATTAAAATTATATAATAACTTTCAGATTTTAAAATTACATGAATGCCATTAAATGTGAAATTTACAAAAATGTCATCCTATCTAAAAAGAATTATAAAATTACCATTCAAGCTGTCCAAAATAGAATGCAATTCGGAATGAAAACTTTAGCTGAAATGGTTGAAATTGATTATTATTTTTCTTTGCTCAATGACTATAAATATAACTATCTGATTCAAGCTCTCATAAGGTGTGAGACATCCTTTATGTACCCTTACTTGAGATTTGATAGAAGTCAAGGTGTAGGGATATATAACAATAGTTACATACCCCTTGTGATCATGACAGTATGTATGCAGGAATCTAGAATGTCAGTAACAATATGCTAATAATTGTAGCAGAAATTATATTAACAATAGTTTAGTAAAAATTATACTAGAAAAGATACATCTCAATCCAAAAGCTTTCATAATCACCAAAAGATATTTACATTACAAGCGATATTTTCATTAATAGAAAACACTGTCATCATTTACAATGTACATGAATATTACAAGTCATACTTCCTTAACAGAAGCATTGCCCACTAACTACAGACTTACAATCATCAAGTCTTCCAAATATTATAACAGATATCATCGTAATAAGTACTTCAATCTAACTCCTTAAGGTTTTTCCACACTCCTTCAAGGTTATGCTTAGCATCATCTGTAACACAATCTATGGCTTTAAGGAGTGAGAATGTAGTAAGACTACCATAGTAAGATTATAAAATCTCAATAAGTTAGTCCTAAAATTACACTCATGATATCAAGTAATGATAGTTATTAGCAAATATGCAAATACAACTTTATAGCCTTAAAATCACAGACCCTGCTCGTTTGGATTCAGAGAGTGTTTCATCTCTATTCATCTCATCATTACAATTTTATCAAATTCTCACATAAAATATGATATACAATTTAACTCTTTTAAATCTCAATTCAACTTTTTCAAATTTTAAAACAATAATAATATTAAAAAGTAATATTCTAACAATATTTTATTCAACTTTCATCTAAAACTATCTCATTTCATCTTTGAATTCAAACAATGATTTGAAATTGTGATACCATCTCAAGAACAATAAAGTTTCGCAAACATCTTTCACCTTAAGAGTTCTCTAACCTCAATCAGTTGATAGGCAACCACTGGAATTGAAACATTTTTCCCCTCTAAGTCTGAGTGGGTTCACTAGACTAGAGATCTGTATTTCTAGAGATATCTCTGAAGTTCTTTATATTTCATTGGACTCTAGACATTTATCCACTCTAAGTCCTAACGAGTCCACTCGACTAGAGACCTTTTTACCCAGAGACATTTATACCCACTAAGTCTCTTTACCTTCACTCAACCTGAGACATTTATCTCTCTAAGTTGGAATGCTTTCACTCAATTAGAGGCATTTATTTCCTCTAGGTTCGAGTGTATTAATTATTCTTGATTAACTCAAAAATCTTCACACCAATCACACAAAAAACTTAATAAAAAAATTTCATGTCTTATGCAATGATGTTATAGTTATGGGGAATTGATGATTTTTATGTAATAACGCCATATTTATGGAATTTCATAAAAATCAGATTCTCCTTGCCAAAAACATGTTGGATAGTCTCTCTCTCTCTCTCTCTCTCTCTCTCTCTCTCTCTCTCAAGGTGCCATTATCAATTTCTTTTTCTCTCTTGATTTTACTAGTAGGTGCAAGGAAGAAAAAAGAAAACAGTATATGAAGCTGAAGGTGTTAGTGAATCTATTTCTCCATGCGCTGTGCGATCTTCTCAACCACTATCTTTAGAATATCTTGCTGCAAATCAACTCACTCAACAACCACCTAAGAACTCTCCTATAGTTACTCAACAGCTTTCCTATTTTTTAGGCATTCAAGTTGCAACAGATCATACTGGTCTACATCTTAAACAGTCAAAATATATTTTTGACTTACTTGAGAAAACACGTATGATAGGTGCACGACCTCTGGCTTCTCCCACAGTTTCTGGCACCAAACTTTCAGCACATGAGAGTGGGTTGTTGGAAGATGCCACTGAATATCGACAAATAGTAGGTGCCTTGTAGTATTGCACTCTTTCTAATCCAGATATCAATTATGCCGTCAACCAACTTTGTCAATTCATGCATAATCCACGTGAACCCCATTGGAGTGCAGTCAAAAGAGTCATGTGTTACTTGAAGGGTTCTATTGATTATGGTTTACTCTACACTTCATCCTCTATTACTTTAAATGCATTTTGTGATTCCGATTGGGCTGAGAATCTAGATGATTGCAAATCTACTAGTGGTTATGGGTTTTCATTGGCCAAAATCTTATCTCTTGGAGTGCAAAAAAGCAAAATGTGGTGTCCAAGTCCAGTACTGAAGTGGAGTATCGGTCTATGGCACTGGCTACAGCAGAGTTGTACTAGATACATATGTTATTTCGTGATCTGCATGTTTCTCTTGCTTCTCCTTCTATTTTATGGTGTGATAATGTTGGTGCGATTGCGCTCGCTTCAAATTTAATTTTTCATGTGCGCATCAAGCATGTTGAAGTTGATTATCATTTTATTCGAGAAAAGGTAGTTAATAAAGACATTTTGGTCCACCATATTTCTACACAAGATCAACTAGCTGATGTATTTACAAAGGGACAGACATCAATATATTTTACATTCTTGCGTTCCAAATTAATGATGGATAATCTCCCCATTAATTTGCAAGGGGTGTTAGTAAATCTATTTCTCCATCTGCTGCATGATCTTCTCAACCACTATCTTCAGAATATCTTGTTGTAGATTAATCACTCAACAGCCACCTAAGAACTCTCCTATAGTTACTCAACAGCTAGCATAGTTATTTTAAATTTTGTAAAATCTGTACTAAAATTGTATGTTAGCTTTGAAAGTGTATAGTCAAAGTTAGCTCATTATTTTACTCTGATTTGTTATATTGTGTATCTATTTATTCTGATCAATGCACAAATCAAGTCGTATTGGTCTGTTATAGGCTTGTTTAGGCTGGTTTGTGGTTTTTTTCTCTTGTTGCTTGGGTTGCATTTGGGAGGTCTTTTTTTCTTTATCTGTTAACTCCCAGAGGCTGGTTCTGTAACCACGGTTTCCCTCCACCACAAGTGAGGATTTTTTAATAAACTTGAAACGGAGCTACTATTAGACATGTGGCTACTGGCTCTTAATAAGTTAGTCCTACTGTCTAAGTAATGACAATTATTAACAAATATACAAATGCAACTTTATAGTCTTAAAATATAAGCCACACGTCCTTAACAAAACCGATTAAAAACATATGTCTAATTTTCTGCCCCTAACAAACATCACAAGGCAAGGATATTGTAAGGTGCGTACTTGACATCTTTGCTCTGTCTTAGAATTTTTCTTTGTTTTGATCTTCTTGCAGCATTGATCATAATTAAGAGCAAAAGAAAGTTAGGACCTTATTGTAATCTATAGACATTATCGATAACATGAATGATAACATGTTAATAGTATTAATAATGCAACATATCATATATGTATAGAAAAGATTAGACTAATTTTCGGTGATTTTTGTACGTATATGCTGCATGATTCAATTTAAAATGGAGTGCAAAGATTTTGCTCACCATAAATAAGTCTTTTGAATTATGAATTCTCACACATTACTGTAGACTTGATTCTTTCAACCGTGCATTTTATAAGACTATTTATCGTAGTCACCGATCCAAAAGAGAGTTTTGATGATGGGACTGAATTAATTGAGATCTGAAATGCTACTGTCAATAGAGAGCCACCATACCTCACCTCAAGAATGCCCCCACCACTAAGGCCAGACCCATTAGGTAGAATAGCAAAATTAGATGGTAAAAGGGCAACATGATCTGAATCCCCGCCGCTTAAAACCATATTCATTGTAATGATATCAATTGATGTAGGCATGAAAACCACCCAAAATCAAAACCGACCAACCAGTAGTTTCACTTAGGAAATCGGCTAAAACCGACCGATATAGAGGTGTGAAACCGGTAGGACTGATTCAGGAGGGTTTGGGCCACTTTTTTGGGCCTTCGTTTTTGCCCAATTCAAATCTATTTGGATTTTTTTCAGCCCAATTCAAAATCTTTTTGAGCTTTTTTTTAGTTGATTTCAATTTCTAATTTGCTCATGAGTTTTTAAAATCAATTTTAAATATTTAATTTTATTTTAATTTTAATGTCATTTGTAATAGGTTAAAAAAATCAACAATAGTAAAAATAGTAATGCTGTGATGGCGTAAGTAGTAACTAGTAATTACTAAGTATATACTATTATACTATTACTAGATATATTAAAAAATAAAAATAAAAACTCTTCTAAATGTTTAATACACATTACAAATAAAAGCAAATTGTCCTAAGCAACAATGAAACTAAAAAACATAAGATATATAAATTGTAATAATTCTTGATCTTCTTCAGTCTTTAATTTTCAATAGTTGTGACATTTGATTGTGCTCCAAACCCTATATAGAAAAATTAATAAGATTAAAATATCAATTATTATTGAATCTGAATGATGAAAAACACTAAAATTAATTTATAAAATCAAATGAATATTGAATAAGAAAAATATTACCAAATAATACTACAAAACTCTCCACTTTATCTATGAACTCTCAGATATTGATAGGTGTTGATGGATTTTGTAGCAATTCTGAGCATAAATAAGCGCCTCAACAATTTTCGGAGCCAACAAACTTAAAAAGGATCAAGTATACAACCTCCCATACTAAATGCTGATTTCGATGCAACCGTGGAAATATATATTAACAGTAAGTCTCGTGCAATCCTTGCAAGTATAGAATAGAAGGCTTATTAATTTTTCACGAAATTAATATCAAAAGATGGGTTGAGTGTCTCACAACCATTTGATAAATTCTGGCCCACCTTTATTTTGGCAACTGTAGATCTAGTAGTAGAAGATGTTTAATACCACTCATAAAACAAATTTGACTCATGATTATTTTCATCATCTTTTGTGATTGTAGATGTCGAAGGGGGTTCATATTCTAAATTAGTCAAGTTATAACTGAACATAACATTATACTCTGCATACAAGTCTGCTAAGAACTGTCTCACACTCGAGGCTAACTCTTCAACGTGAGTCTCATCATGAATTTTATTTAGGTTAAAAGTAAAAAACCCTAACTTACTATATAGATCAAGCACAATTGCAATTAATATCCACAAGTTCATTATATTTAATGAATCCTAATACTTATCAAATTTCATTCTAATGCTTATGACTATATTTATCAAACAACTATTATCACTCTCACTAAGTCTAACCAACTCTTTTTGGAGCATACAAATCTGTAAAAAACTAGTATTGGCCATACATAAAAACACAAAAAATCAA
Source organism: Carya illinoinensis (assembly GCF_018687715.1). NCBI lineage: Eukaryota > Viridiplantae > Streptophyta > Magnoliopsida > Fagales > Juglandaceae > Carya > Carya illinoinensis. The sequence continues at coordinate 14,089,351 of NC_056764.1, read as the reverse complement.
ATAGTGGTATCATAAAACATTTTTAAAAACTTTACAAAAATGGGCACCGTCTCCCACTCCTCAGCTCTAGGAGGCCTATGTGTCCATTAGTAAAGTAAAAGAGGAAATTATAATCCTCGCTCTTCATCAGTCTGAAAGTCTTCTCAATTTTTTCAACAGCTTCCAATATCTTGTAAGTTGAGATCCATCAAGTTTATACATCAAGAGACAATATTTTCTTATAATTATTTTTCTTTTTTTCTGCATATCTCTTAAATTTATTTAATTTTGCAGGGGAGGAACGCATATATCTAATTGCATCCTAACCATTGTGATGCCGTCATTACTCTCTTTCAGACTTTCATTCACAGCAAGGTTCAAAATATAAGCATAACATCTCATATACATATACTTTTTCCCAACACATTCTTTGTAAAAAACTATCTCAAATATGAAATTGCATTATCATTTGATTTAACATTATCAATAGTAACAATAAATATCTTATCAACGTCTCAATCAAGGAGACACAATTTAATATATCTCCCAATAGTATCTCCCAATGATTAGGGATTAAAACAATTTAATGATTTTTTTTGCAATTTCCAATCCATATCAATGAAATGTGTAGTTACATACATCTAATTAAGATTTTGTATCGATCTCCATGTATCTATAGTCAATGTAATTCTTATGCCCCCATCTTTAAACAACGTTTTAAGTTTTTCATTTTCTGGTGCAAAACATTTCATATAATCTCTTGCAATTGAGATGCAACATAAAATTTTAAATCGAGATTCAAGTAACAAATATATATTTCTAAATCCTTGCCCGTCAACAATTCTAAATAGAAATTCATCGAAAATTACCGTCTTTGTAATTGACAACCTCACAGCTCTTCACTATACTTGTAGGTTACAAGATTCCTACCGTACTACCATTACTCTCTCCAACCTCATCCTCAGGTGTTGCCTCACCCATCAATATTTTTGAGTATCTATCCAAAAGCTCATGTTTGTGAGGATTTTTGGGACATAAAGGTAAATGATTTTGCATGGTTGAAGACTTGAAGTTATGTTCCTCTTTGAGTGTCAAGCGTACATCTTACCAAAATAATTACACATAACCTTAGAGTCATCTACTAAATAAACCTCCACCTTTGTAAAATGTTCTCAAACAATCAATGGATCATACATCTTCCGTTTCTTAAGAAGTGGACAGTTACTTTTATTAGGAGCAGTAGTCTTTATGTTTGCACTGTTTGAGTCTCTCTTAAATCATCTCTCAAATTAATGGTTTTTTCATACAAATCAACATCAATTAGAGTTGATGAAAAATACATCTTAAATGTAAGAATTTAAATACATAATTAATTTTAAACACAAAAAATTAAAATAAACAAATAACAAACATCAACATAATTACACAACAATTAGTTTGCAACTGGCAAACATCACAAGTCTAAAACTCTAATCTAAATTTTAACTCGCCCAACAATCTTACAATTTAATTCAAAATAAATTTATGACAAAATTATCAACATAATTTATGCAAAAATAAATAAATTAAATCAGCACCCAATAATTTGATCAAACACTCACAATGGGAATTACATCCCAAAAATCTGATCTAAAGTTTTTAAAATTCCTGTACATACTGATGACTTGCATGGTTTCTTATATTTTATCACTTCTTAATTTTAAACTTTAGTCTAATTGTATTTATTTTTAGTTGATTTTAGACTTCATTGTCATCATTTAAATTTATTTCAGATTTGAAGAAAAAAAGATTCAAATTTTAGAAGTCTATCGTCTATAGAGTCTCTCTTATTTAAATGAAAATTTTATTGGAATATAGGAGCTGATGAATAAAAGAGAAAGATCCAGGCTGTTATCTCTTGACATGAACGGATACAAGAAGGGGCTGATCTCACTTGTTGAGTTTTGAGCGGAATGAAACACGAGCCTTCTTTGGGACGCAAGAGACGTGGGCAGAGCTATTTGTTTATTTGCTTGAATTTGGACGCACGGATGTAATTGATTTACCTTTCGTTTGAAGAGATATTAGCAACTGGGCAATGTTTGAAATTCAAAAAGAAAAAAATGAATAAATCATGAAACCTTACCTACCACCATACGACGAGCATAGGGGAATTAATGAATGATTGGAGAAAAAGAAAACAACACCTGGAAGGATGCAAGGAGAGGAAAACTTAAAGAAAACGTGGACAACGCGACAGACTACGAGGAGTATTTTTTCAATATTCATTTTCTTCCATTCCTCTCAGAAAAAATATGGTGACTTCGTTTATGTTAAATTTAATTTTTAGCATGAATAAATTTTCTTTATTATAGGAAAATGATGTGATATAGTTTCAAATTATGCTTGCTTGTTTATGCTAATTTAAAGTAATTCTTTTTTTTTGTTTTTTTGATTTATTTTGAGCTTATTGCTTCTAATTAACTGGCCATTAATTAGATGATTTTGATCTTACAATTTGCTAACAAAAGAAGGAATTAAAGGATAAATCTTAAATATTTCTGCATAGGTAAATAAAGAGATCGAAAAACTTGTATAAATCTACGTAGTATTAAAATCGTTGGTCTTAATACTTTCTTGCTTTATTAATTTGTATAATCTTGTGTAAAATGATTGAAAGAATTCTTAGATTACGAAGAAAAAATAAAATACTAGCTATGGCTAACGGACAACATGATGCACAACCACGCACCTTGAAGGATTATGTACGGCCAGTTGTGAATGACAATTACTTGGGTATAAGATGCCAGCCCATTAGTGCCACTTGATGATCACAATATTCATTTGGTGATATTTTTGGAGATTTGCAATACTATTAAGATTAATGGTGTTATTGAAGACATTATTAGACTGCGATTATTTCAATTTTCTTTTAGGGAAAAGGCAAGACATTGGTTACAATGTCTACAACCGGGAAGCATCACTAGTTGGTAGAACATGGTTGAAAAGTTTCTTACTAAATTATTTTCACATGCAAAAACAGACAAACTTAGGAGTGAGATTAGTCAATTCAAGCAAAATGATTCCGAGTTACTCTATGAAGCATGGAAAATGTATAAAGATTTGATTCGACATTGCCTTCACCACGGATTGCCGAATTGGTTGCAAGTTCAGATATTCTATAATGGGTTAAATGGGCAAACTCGAACTATGGTTGATGTTGATTTTGGTGGAACTTTGATGTCAAAGACAATTGAAGTTGCTACCTATTTTTTGGAAGAAATGACTTCAAACAATTATCAATGGTCAACTGAAAGAACTATGGCTAAGAAAGTTGATGGAATTCATGAATTGAAGCCATTAGCAACCATTTCAGGTCAAGTTGCTTCTCTATCCTATCATATTTTAGCTTTGACAACCCAAAGAATACCACAAAATGTAGAATATGTTGCAGCAACAAGTATGACAATTCAAAATAATGAAATAAGTCAAGAACAAGTTCAATACATCAACAATCGGAACCACAACTATTTTGGTAATCCTATGCCAAATCACTGCCATCCAGGACTTCGAAATCATGAGAATTTGTCTTATGGAAAACAAAGAATGTGCTGCAACCTCCTCCAGGCTTTGATAGTCAACCAAGTGAGAAGAAGATGTCACTTGAGGATGCTATAGTTTCCTTTGTAGAGGAGACAAAAGCATGATTTAAAAAGATTGATTCACGGTTGGACAATATTGGGACTTATTGTAGCAACATGGGAGCCACTATAAAGAATCTTGAAATACAAATTGGACAACTAGCCATGACTATCAATGCCCAACAAAGAGGAACTTTTTCTAATAATACAAAAGTGAATCCAAAGGAATAATGCAAGGCCATCACACTTAGGAGTGGAAGAGAAATTTAGAGGTCACCATCAAAGGAAACCAAGTCCACCCCTACAGCTACAAACAATGGCCAAAGCAAGAATAAAATAGAAGAAGAGGAGATTGTGGATGATACACTAAGAGAGACTGACAGTGTGATGCCCCCAATCCCAACATACGAAAACTCGGGAATCGAGACGTATGGAATGATGACAACACGGGTCACACATCCCATCGTCACATGTTAAGTGTGTGTACATGCAACACATGTACAATAAAAAACACAGCAGAATAATTAAGGTTAGTCGACTAAATACCATAATTGTTTAAATACAAGTTCGTTTAAACATAAGCGAACCAAAAATATTACAATTAATTAGTATAATTATAATACAAATAAAAAATAATAATAAAAAACAGGAAATAAATCTCAACCCATTAGTGATCCCCGATCACTCCTCCAGTGGAGCCACATCTTTAGACTCAACATCCTCATCATCTGCATCAAAATCTATGGTACCAAGAAACAATACAGCAGGTAAGTAATTATCCAAACAAACACTGAGATAAAAATACATTCATGTAATAACAAAATGCATGAATATGATGCCATATGCATGAGACCCCAAAAATTATCATTTCCTTGAAAAGAATGATTTTCCACACATGCCAAAAATCTCATTTAGTCCAAAAATCCAATCTCGCCATTTTATCAAAAAATGACCCAATATCCATTATCAAAACTAATATCCAAGTTTAAATCGTATACACCATGGTCTCCCCAGGGAGTATCCACACACCTTGGCTCCATTCGTCACACTATGAGTAAAGACCATGTGTGTGATTTCGTAACGAGTGATGCCCAGTTTCTCGCCCAACGCGTTCAGCCAGCAGAGGGGCCATGGAGTCGGCAGGAGAGTATTATCATCCCGTCCGATCCCGTTGTCACCTAACGACAACCTAGGGATGTCACTCAGTATATTCCGCTCCCGAGTGACCAGAGGAGCTTCACCGAGATAATGCTCCATCCCGACTTGGAGTCGTGATACACACACACCCAAAAATCCATTAACACCTGAAAATCCAGTTTTCAATTTCCAATATATGTACATCAATGCACCATGCAATGCAAATGACAAAACAAATTATCCAATAAACCAAACATCATCTAAACATAAATAACTCAATTCTCAAATCCATCCGACCCCCGACTTTTCGAACTCAGTCTGGCACAATCAACCAAATCACAATGTATTGTTAAAGTAAAAATATATTTAAATCTTAAAGGAAATTTAAAAAATACTTGTAGCACTACAAAATATTTTTAGAAGGATCACAGAGATGCAAAAAGTGGCGGCAAGGCAACATAACAGTGCAAATCACACTAAGGCTGTGGGTCTCAAAATACCCACTTTTGAATGGGGATAAATTAAGATTTAAAATTGATATGGAAGTGATTAGGGGTGTTGGTGAAGTTAATGGAAGTGGTGGTTGGCTGTGGGTGGCGACACAAACGACGGTGGAAGGCCAAAAATGGCCCAATCAAATTTTAGCTCGTGGTGATTGCTTTGGCGACAGATCGAAGCTGGAAATATATGGATTAGGTCGGTAAGATGCTGATGATGAAATGGTGAAAAAATGCTGGCCAGAGATGGAGTGACGACGGCACTAGAGCAAATGGACGCTGCAGCTTGGAAGAGCTCGTGGTGGCTATCGGAGGCGCAGGAGGGGCTAAAAACTAGTGGGGGAGCTCGCCGGCCATAGGGGAAGAGAAAGGGCTGGGCAATGATGACCACGCCGGCGCGATGGCGGCCCTAGGGCCTGACGAAGGAAACGAGTGGAGAGGGGGAGAAGGATGTCGTGCATGGTAGAGAGAAGCAGAGGAGAAAAGAAAGAAGAAAGAAAAAAAAAAAGAAGAAAAAGAAAGAAGAAAGAGAGAAGAGAAAAAGAAGAGGAAAAAAAAGGGAAAAAGAAAAAGGGAAGGAAAGAAGTGAGGTCCAACCCTCATAACTTGGGTCACGAAACTAATTCAACGAAAATAATTTTTGAAATAGTAAGTTAAATAAAATAATTCAAACGTAGTGATTAAATAAAATAAAATAATAAATCTAAAAACACAATAATTTTAAAGTCCAAAAATAAAGTAATTTAAATACAAAACAATAATAAATAACAAGAAAGCATATTAAAATATTTTCACAACTTAAAAATCATAAAAATAATACCGCAAAAATTACCTATAATTTAAAATAAGAAAACCACTAGTTATAATAATTTTTAAAAATCATTCAATAAAAATCCACGTAAAAAGGGGATATCACATCCAGCAATTTCATTTCCTGACAATCCTCCTATTCTCTCTACTCTACTTCCGTATCCACAACGTTTTAAAAAAAAAAAAAAAATAGATAAGCAATTTTCTAAATTTTTGGATATTTTTAAGAAAATTTTACATAAATATTCATTTTGCAGATGCCTTGAAACAAATGTCAAATTATGTCAAATTCTTGAAAGACATCATTTCTAAGAAGAAAATGTTGGAAGAGTTTGAAATAGTGAAACTTTTTAAAGAATGTAGTGCTATTCTTCAAAAGAAATTATCTAAAGAATTAAAAGATCCAGAAAGTTTCACTTTGCCTTGCATTATTGGAAATTCATTTTTTGATAAAGTTTTATGTGATCTTGGTGCTAGCATTAATCTTATACAACATTTTGTTTGCAGGAAATTAGGACTTGAAGAAATGAAACAAATAACCATTTCTTTGCAACTAGCAAACCGATCTATCAAGTATCCACGTAGAATCATAGAAAACGTATTGGTAAAGTTGGATAAATTTATTTTTCCAATTACTTTTGTGATGTTAGATATGGAGGAAGATGAAAAAGTCCCACTAATTTTTGGCCGACCATTCTTGGCTATGGGAAGTGTTTTAATTGATGTTAAAAAATGTGAGTTAACATTGAGAGTAAACAAGGAAGAGGTTTTGTTCAACATCTTAAAATCATGAGAATTCTAGAGGAGCTAAGCACTTATTTTCGGGTTGATATCATTAAGCAATATGAAGAAGAGGCATTTCAAGAAGATGCACCAGTCGATCATCTAGAATGAGCCTTACAGTAGGATACATCACTTAACAATGAAGTGAGGAGACTAGAGTCGATTGTAGCAAAGTCGGATTCTGCATTTTTTAAAGAAAAAATGCAGCAAAATACAACTTACATCCCTCTAGAGTTGAAGCAATTACCTGAGCATTTTCTTTATACATTCTTGGATGTTAATTACACATTTCTAGTGGTTATTGTTGCATCACTCATATCTGAAGAAGAGGAAAAGTTGCTGTGTGTGTGTTAAAGGAGCATAGAGCTTATTGGACTATAAAGAAGTTTAATTTAGATTTGAAGGACAAAACATGAAATATATTCAGAGTTAACTGTCAGAGATTGAATTAGAATTATGAAGAACAAGTGGAGAGGAACTATGCATTTATTCCTGTTGGAGATACTGATTGATAAAGATTGAAAAGTCTGGTTGTAGACTTTAAAACAAGCGCTCATGGGAGGCAACCCATAGAACTTTCTTTTATTCTTTTATTTTTATATTTTTATTTTTTTGAATAATTTAGATTTTGATGCAGGTTTTTTAGTATGAATAAAGAGCTGAAAATTATAAACTACGGCTGATTCATCATGAAACCAGGGAAGTTCTTTTCATTTCTTCAATCTTTCTCACTTTTGAATTACAATAAGGACATTGTTTAGTTTAATTTTGGGGGGTGTAAACTCCTATATTCTTTGACTATTTGATTTTTTTTTTAATTTTATTTACTTGTAATTTTATAAGTCTTGAGTTGTTGAATTCTCTTACCAAGCGTGTATTTGAGTATGATTGAATTCTCTATGACTCTAAAATTTGTAATTGAGGATAGGATTGAGAAAAATTTTCAAAAATTTCTTTTGTGTCAGGCTGAGTTTTGTGGGTACTTTGATTTAAATCTTTGTCTTTGAACATGATTGAGCATATAGTCATTTTTTTTATTCCATTTTGCTTATGAAGAGAAGAAGTTGAGTTAACTAGATCAGAGAAGTTCAATCTTGCTTTGCTCTAGAATCTGTTGATGGATCCTTAAGACGAAATCCTAGTTGATACCAAATATTAGAGAAATGATCTAGGTATTTTTTTTCCATAATAAAAAAGTTTTCCCAACCATCCTAAGTATCATGACATCATTGCATGGTATATTCCATAGTCAAGCCCATTGAGCTTTATTTTATATAAGCTTTTATTTGTTCATTTAACTATATAAACCATTCCCGTTCTAAACCTGAAAAATCATGAATTTACCTTTTGCAGTTTGAGAAAATATTTTGGTGGAAATTTACATTTAAAGAGAAAGTTCAAAGAAAATTATCCACATTATGTTTGCTCTATTTGATCAAAGTGTGAAGAAAAAGTGAACAACAAAAGACATTAAAAAAAATAAAAAAATGTTGAAGTGGTTGAAAATTTGAAAATGTTACGAGAATTGAGATGGTTGAATGAAAAAGGTGGGAGGTTGAAAAAAAAAATTGTTAGGTTTGTCTTTTGCTCAGAGGTGATTTATCCATCATGGAAAAAAAGAAGAAGAAGAGAAAACTCACTAAGTGGAATATGGATCACTTCAAATTTTGTTGAATGTGTACATGGTATTGCTTCATTAATTACAGCAATAATAATGTCATTAGTATGAGCATATAGTCAAGAAAGAGCTATGGTTTGAATACTATGAATATCTCTTTTATTGTTCTTTCCACCAAGTATTTTTTCCATTTGCTTTAATTTTCTATATCCATTTATTTCTTAAACCTCACCTTGTGGCTTGTTATTAAACCTGATTAAAGACCTTTTAATATTTGATTTTGTTGTTGACTACATTAGTGGAGAGGATTTCTGAAAGTTGGACTTATGGGGTTAATTTTTGAGAGATTTCTTCTGATTTTAGTTGTTCTACTTTTATTTGAGTTTGTAGGTGATTTGGAGTTAAATTGACTATATCACACACACACACACACACACACACACACACACACACACACACACATACTCAAGGTCTTAGCTTTAGGTTGAAGTAAACGCCTAACTCTTGCTTGACAAATTGCTAAATTTTTGATCGATTTTCTTGATATCTTTGATGTTAAAAGAGTAAAATACTAGTGATGAAATCAAAATTCAGATAATGGCTTGGTGAGTGTTGATACTTTTCTATGGGATCTAGTTCATATTGTCTATAGTGGTCTTTTATTTTATTTTATTTTTGTTTGTGGACAAACAAAGTTTTAAGTTTAGAGGTGTTTGATGTCTTGCATGATTTCCTATATTTTATCCATTCTTAACTTTAAACTTTAGTCTAATTTTATTAATTTTTGGTTGATTTAAGACTTCATTGTCATCATTTAAATTCATTTCAAATTTAAAGAAAAAAAGATTCAAATTTTATAAGTCTATCATCTAGAGAGTCTCTCTTATTTAAATGGATATTTTATTTGAATATACGAGCTGATGAATAAAAGAGAAAGACTCAGGCTGTTATCTCTCGGCATGAACGGATCTGTAGAAGGGGTTGATTTCACTTGTTGAGTTTTAAGAGGAATGAAACATGGGCCTTTTTTGTGACGCAAGCGACGTTGGTAGAGTTATTTGTTTATTTGCTTGGATTTGGACGCATAGACGTAATTGATTTACCTTTCGTTTGAAGAGACCTTAGCAACTTGGCAATGTTTGAAATTCAAAAAGAAAAATAAATCATGAAACCTTACCTACCACCATATGATGGGCATAGGGGAATTAATGAAGGATTGGAGAAAAAGAAAGCAATCCTTGGAAGGACGCAAGGAGAGGAAAAATTGAAGAAAATGTGGACGATGCGACGGACTACGAGGAGTATTTTTTCAGTATTCATTTTCTTCCATTCCTCTCAGAAAAAATATGATGACTTCGTTTATGTTGACTTTAATTTTTAGTATGAACTAAATTTTCTTTATTCTAGAAAAACGATGTAATCTAGTTTCAAATTATGCTTGCTTGTTTATACTAATTTAAAGTAATTATCTTCTATGCTTGCATGATTTATTCTGAGCTTATTGTTTCTAATTGACTGGCCATTAATTAGATTATTTTGATCTTATAATTTTCTATCAAAATAAGGAATTATATGATAGATCTTGAAAATTTCGGCATAGATAAATATAGAGATCGAAAGCCTTGTATGAACTTACATAGTATTAAAATCGTTGATCTTAATGCTTTATTTATTTATTAATTTGCATACTCTTGTGTAAAATGATGAACAAGAATAATTTCTAATTGACTATTGAAAGAGACTTTTGGATGAGTTGGAGATTTGCTAACAAATAGAAAAAATTAAATTGAATTAGTTAGATGAGTAAATCATAGTGAGGGATTAGGTGGAATCGATTTCCTAGAAGTTTTTTTTCTTTTTCATTAATTTGATTTTCGAACAACAGTTTTCTTTTTCTTGTAAATATTTCTTTAAATTGATTTTAATTCAAATTGCAATTACAAAAAACCGTAGTGACTTTTCTAAATAAAATCGATATTAGTATAATTTCGATACTTGTCAAAAATAAATTATCAATCCCTGAGAACGATACTTTTCCCATCACTTTATAATAAAACTACGATATTGTGCACTTATAGTTTTGTACCGATCACATACACACATAAACAATTTAGACATTAAATAATATGAAAAAATAATTATCAAAGATGAATAACACATCAAAATCGAATACATTAAATAAAAAAACTATGGTATGCAGAAATGGAACTTGAGTGACGGTAAAATGATAACCTCAAAAGCCACTTGCGTGCAGCATGACATCATGAGAGAAGTGGACCTCGAGTCACGGAGATATCATAAAGATGAAAGAAATTTGGGAAAGGTGACTTAGGAGAGAAGAGGAGACATGTGGTAGTGTGGGGCTTTAACGAACAACATCAAAACTGAGGGCAGCGGTGATGTGGTGGGCAGCAAGGTTGGGAGTCAAAGGCTTAAGCAATGAAGAAGAGAAACAAAATCGAAAAGAAGAAGAAAAGGGATGGGAATGAGGGTTATTATAAGCCAAATGGCACCGTTTCACATAATTTGTTTTTTAAGCGTCAGATCTAAAACGATGCCGTTTTACTCACTTAAGTGAAACATTATCGTTTTACATATGTATAATATATATATATATATATATATATAATTGACCGGTTCGATGGTTTGAATCAAGTTCTACTGTCGACATCGATTTTCATATAATTTTATTGTCGACCGATTGGTTTTTTGTCAGTTCCATAGTCTGATAGCCGATTCGCATCGGTCATGATCGACTTTCTTGATTTTCGTACAGTCATAAACTGGAGCATCTAAACCACTGTTTTTAATACCGTACCGTATTGGCCACTGGTCTGGTATAGATATGGTACCTGTTTCGTACCAGTTAAAATATTGGCCAGTACCGGCCGTACGACCTATATTTCGGCCTGTACCGGCCTATGTACCGGCCTGTATTGGCCGGTATTTCGGCCTATACCTTTTTTTTTTAATTTTTTCAAACTGTAATCTCATTTTTTGACTCCTAATTCAGACCAGACTATTTATAATTTATATATATATGTATTTATGTGTAATTTATTCATATATAGACTATTATTTTGAAATATAATTTATATATATATTTATATATATAATTTATTTATATATCGACTATCCCGAAACAATACCGGTACCAAAATATTTCGTTCCAGTGCCTTGAACGATACGACATCCAGTATGATATTCAAAACATTGATCTAAACTATTATTACCCAAAAAAAAGGATTTTGTGTTTAAAATATTAGCTAGAAGGTAACAAGTCAAAGGAAAATGATAGGGCCACCGCTAGTGGCTCCCGCTGGGGGCCACCGTTGGCCCTATTTTATTTTTTTTTTAATTTTTTTTCTTAATTATTAAGTCATTTTTTTATAATATTATTATAATTTTTTTTATATTTTTTAAAATTGTTTAAAAGTATTAAAAAATAATTTAAAAAAAAATCAAAAATGCAAATTTTTTTTTTGCCTAACGGTGACTCCCAGCGGGAGTCACCAACGGTGCATGTAGCACCGTCCAAGAAAGAATATATAAAGATTATTTTAATAGAATCGCGAAATGATAGGGAATGAGATGTACGTGATTTTTAAAAAATGAGTAAAATTTAGAATAAAATTTTAAGAATGATGTTTTTTAACTAAAATTTTTAAATTTTAAGGAAGGGGACCCTCCAGCATCCCTGTTAAGGATCACAAAATCATGAACAAAATCTCAGAATCACAATGTCTCATAGATTTCCCTTCAATAAACTGTAACAGTCTTACGCTTTCTATGCTCAAAGATAACAATAATAAGTATATGCATCAGATAGGGATTACCAAATTTCAATACACAGCCTTCTACAGTATGTGCATCGCCAAATTCAGTAATACTTGATTCACCAACGAGCATTCCAAACCATATAAAACTAAAACTTACAAAAATAACTAAGTTTTTAAAATAGACAAGCCTGCTCCCAAAGATCTTTGTACAGGTTCTCAAGAAAAACATCAGTCTCGCCATTATGTTCTAACAATATGAATGACCCCTGCACAAGGTGTGACCCTTTCCATCACATAAGGCCAGGCTATTCAGAAGTTCTATGCATTCTTCTGCAACAGACAGGGAATGTCATGAATTAGGCAACAGAGCAAAAGTTCTATCATCTATGGCAGTTGTTCTGTTGGTCCAAGCTCATGATAAATAATCCCAAAAAGATAAATAAATAGATAAAAACAAAATCTGTGGATATAAATGGCAGTGTTCAAAGTTTCAAACCTCGAATCCCTGTGAATCTCTCCCGCTGTTGCTTCTTCTTCTTTCTTCTTCTCTTCCCTGTGTTTTCTCGAAAGGATATACAAGCTCCGCTGCTGCTTGTTCTCTCTTTCTTTCTTTCTTTTTTTTTTTTTTTTTTAAATTAAAGCTAACGTGTTGCTGGGCTACGTCAGGTTAGTCCCCGCAGGCGCTGCACAAGGGCTACCGTACCTAGCAGAATTGGTGAGGGGACAGAAATGCTGCAATATTTCCTTGAGTTGAAAGGAATTAGGTGCAGCAGCTTTAGATAAAAGAAGGATAAAAAGTCAACTGCTACAGTGCATGTGCCCACAGAGAGCAATAAACATTGAGCAGGCACAGGTCAGAGGCTAACATCCATGAGGTAACGTTGGGAAATGGGACCTCAACTCACAAATTAAGCATAATCTTTCTTCACTCTTCATCATATCCCCTTTGCAAAGTGAAACCTACAGAAACTTCTTTCTTAAGGTTGTGGCAAGGAAATTCATTTTTAGGCTCAGAATAATTGAAAAGTGAAAGCAAAGCAATCGTGCATGTCTTTATTTGCCCACATACCCACTTTAGATCCCCTCTGTTTTTCCTGTCTTCTCAAGCAAACTGGTCGCTCAAACAGCAAATCTCTTGCTCTATCCACTCAATTTCTCAACCTAAATGAGCATCTAACAGCTAAGGTTTTGCAACTAAAATTGTACCCATTCACCTAACTCACACTCCCCCAGCCTTAATAAAAACCCTTCTCCTCCTTCGTACACATATCAAACATTCGTAACTCCTGCAAGGACCACTCTTGCACTATCAAATTTCTCTGGCAAAAGGCAGCTCTTCCCCTTACCCAGAAAAAAACTTAAGATGATCAATCAGTCTTTCTTATCCCTCTCACTTCTTGTTTTGCTATTCCATTCCACCACAACCTTAGCCCAGCCAGCACTGGCGCCGGCACCTCCCGGCCCTACCAATGTCACCAAAATCCTTGAAAAGGCAGGCCAGTTCACGATCTTAATCCGCCTCTTGAAGAGCACCAAAGTGGCTGACCAAATCAACCAGCAGCTCAACGATTCAAACAATGGCATAACCTTTTTTGCTCCAACTGATAACGCATTTTCGAGCCTCAAATCAGGCACTCTTAATGGTTTAAATGACCAACAAAAAGTCCAGCTTATACAATTCCATATCTTGCCCAACTTTCTTTCTCTGACAAACTTCCAAACTGTGAGTAATCCAGTGCGGACACAGGCTGGAGATACCGGCCCCGGCTTGTACCCTCTAAATGTGACCACTTCAGGTCACCAAGTGAACATCTCTTCTGGGCTTGTCAACACCACAGTGGGAGGTACAGTATATACAGATAATCAGCTAGCTGTTTATCAAATAGACTCGGTGCTTCTTCCCCAGGACATTTTTGCTCCTAAGCCTCCGGCACCAGCCCCTGCTCCTGCCCAGCCCAAGGCTAAAACTAAGAAGAAGACGGCTTCTAGTCCTGCTGGTGCTGCCTCGGTTGATGCATCTGATGCATTGAGCCTCACCCGGCACGGTATGCTGATGTCCATTGGAGTTGCCATGATTGCAGCACTGTCTTTGTGACAAAAGCATCTTCATGATCAGTGCACCAGATGAGTATTCTTTCTTGGGGTCCAAGTTTCTAGTCCGGTATGACTTTACTGAGTTGGATTGAATGGTCGGGATCAAGATCGAGTGCTTTCAAATAATGGCCATATTCGCCTGTCCCATGTGTATCATGCCAGTTTGTGATGAGAACCAATTAAGGTTTAAATTTTATTTTGATTGTTTTCTTTTATTCCTTCATCATTTTTTCCCTTCAAGCTGCTTTGTAATCAAGAATTTTGTATAATTTTTAAAGAGTTGTGTCAATGGGCTCGAGCATTCAACTTTTCCTTTTCAATTCCAGTTAAATGCATTATATACGAGGGCATGTTTGGCAGCTAGGATGAAAATATAAAATTTTTATCTCATTTTATCATTATAATTTCTCAAATTTTTTACATAAAATATAATAAACAATTCAATTTTTTCAAATATCAAGATAATAATAATAATAATAAAAAATAATAATTTATTCAACTTTCTTCTAAAATAAAAAATTCTCATTTCACCGTCTAAACCTGCCCTAAATAATCTTGGATAAGAATCGCACACAAGACCATGTCAGCGCTGCAGCCCATATGCAAGGCGAGAAATTAAGCCCAAGGAGAGCTGCTCAATAGAAAAAGGTTGTTCCATGTGATCGCGTAATGAATAATGATAGCATTACTACTCTATTATCATTATTTTTTTTAATTATTTTTATTTAATAGTTAAGAAAGTAACTATTAGTGAAGTTGTATATATATTTTTTTATTTTTTTAATGATCAAGGATGTTAAAAAAAATATTTAAAAGAAAATAATAAAAAAATAAGAAATTTCTAATACATTAAGATAGTAAAGGAGTGGTAAAAGGGTAATGACCTATCATAATCCAATTGTGTGGGATATAAATAAATTATTTATTATTCTTGACCATGAATCTACAAAATTAACCACGTGCTTTTAGGTCTAAAGTGGAAGTGCAATCTATCCGAGTTGAACAGATATGAGTAGCTACGAGTCATGAAAATAGGCTAGGTGTTGTCTTCCCATACACCTCAATTATGATATCAAAATAGAGAAATAATAGTTATAGTCGTGAGTGTGTAAGTACTATATAATCATTTTGAAAAAAATGAATAAATACGAGACCCACATAAAAAGAAATTAAGTTTTTAATAATATACCTTACTATTTTTCAAAACGACTGCACGTCACTTGAACATTATACGACTGTATGTAGCATTACTCATAAAAATATAAGAAGAAAAAGGAAAATAAATTCATGCCATATCAGCCTATATAGGTGACAAAATATTAGATGGGTTGGTGCTAAAGGATTGAATCTCAAATATGACAACCCTGATCTTGTGCTTTTGAATTCAATTAGGGAACAATATCTGCAAGTAAAATAAACATTAACCTTCATTTTGACAGCAAATATTAATGCATGTTGACAATAACGACTGAGAGTAATGCACATTTTATTTCGAATGGGAATATTTGACATAGTCAATAATCATTCATAGGAATCATAGCTAAGCTTTGTTAGTTTGAAGTCACCATATCTCTCTTGCGTCTAAATTAATGGGCGAGGCATTTAAGGACCGGGAACTATCCCAAGCATCAATCATATCATGTGAAGTTTGGATTAGGATATCATATTATCCTTCTTTAGAAATCCAAGGAAACAAAAACTACCACAAAAAACATCATGTCACTATCTCTCTAAGGCCTCCTCGTTTGGACACTCAAAACATTATCAGATATTTTTAAAATTTCTCATAATTTGATTTCAAAACATTATTCAAACACAAAATACTTTTCAGTTTTAAATATTTAATTTTTCATCTAATCATTACTTAATTATTATGCATACACAAAACCCAATATAACTTTTCTCCTTCCAAATATAACATAAAATGCAATACAAATTTTTTAAATTTCAAAACAAAAATAATATTAAAAAAATTATTTTCAAACAATCTTTTAACTTTATAATATTTTTATTCAAATTTTCTCTTTCATTTTTCAAAATCCAATAAAATATTTTAACTCAAATAATTTTACTACTATGCATATAATTCTGATATATTTTCAGGCTACGTTTAGGAAGGGAGATGAGTTGAGAACATCTCATTTCATTTTAAAATTTTTCATAATTTTTTTATGAAGCATAACTTAAATACAAACTACTTTTGAATTTTAAATTTTCAATATTTTCATTTAATCATTATAACTTTTTCAAACTTTCAAACAAAACACAAAAAACTATACAACTTTTTCAAAATTCAAAATAAAATAATATTAAAAAATTATTCAATCTTATAATTTTTTTATTCAACTTTTTTTCACTTCTTTCCCAAAATCTAATAAGCCATCTTAACTCAAATAATTTAACTCACAAAATTCTCATTTATCTCATTATCCAAATTAACACGCAGCTGGTTCAAAATTTTGCTTTAAACTTATGGGGTCATTGTGGATCAGAAGAATTTTTTCTTTAATTAACCGAAGTGCACCTACGGAGACATTTCTTATCTAGAGGATTTGTGCACCCTAGAAATTAGTCTTGAGTTGTCCGTACTAGTAAAAAAAACTTGAAAACCTCCACTTCGGTTAAGAAATTTAAAAAAACCACAATAAAAAAAAAATTTAAAAACCCAAATGGGAGACCCGATCAAGTCCCTACAGTTGAAAAACTTTTGAGTAAATCAGAATAATAATAATGATTAGATGAAAACATTGCAGCAGTGAAACTGCACAAAAAATTCAATGCCAGATGCTTAACGAGGGACAGCAACGCTTAAAGTGCACAGTGACAAAACGATACCGAGCAGCATATATCAACGTAAACTAAAACTCACTGAATGTAATTATGTAAGTGAACATGATTTCCTTGACCTACTCAAAACTCCATGATTCTCTCCTCTTATCATTTCCTCTGTTCTGTGTTGTGTATATAGAGTAGTATTCTGGGGATTAGTCTCAGAAGATATAGATGTCGACGTACTCAAACTTGTTTATACACGCAAGCAAAGGGACGCTAACAAACTATTTGTAGAACAAGGACAATAATGTTCGTTTGCAATGAATTAGAATTAAAGAAAAATGATGTACAGTACTACAGGGAGTAGTTTGTGAGTTAGTAAAAGATGCAAGAGGGCGGTAGCCTTTTGAAAGGAAAATGGAGAACAAGAAGATAGAGGTGAACATTGCAGCGGTTTCAAAAACCTTTTTTTCAGAAAATTAATCCCAAAAATAAAATATTTTCTGAAAACTCAAAATAATCTTTATACTTCCTTTGTTTCCCAGGCAATCATACTAGTGCTGGAAAGAATATAAAGTACAGTACCTGAGAGACAAGTGTAGTGGGAGTAGGGAAGAAGACCAGGCGTGCACTCTCCCTAAAGGCAGCTTGTAGCATGCAAATCATGAGTTTTTAAAAGCAAAATTTCACAGTTTATTAGGCGAAGGCTAAGCAATCCTTTACATCTTTACTAACTAAAATATGACACCTTTAAGATCCCATATGTTTTTTGCTGTCCTTCCAAGCAAACTAGTTGCTAAAACGGCAAAATCTCTGATTCTATCCAATCACTCTCCCACCAATCATATAAAGATGAGCTGCTAACATCTAATTGAGGTTTTGCAACAAAGATTGTTATCTTTCACCTAAATTCACTCTCTCCCAGCCATTATAAAAGCCTCTCATGCTCTTCTCCCTTCAGCACACATCAATCACTCCCAGCAACTTACGTTTCAATCTTGCATCTGCAAATTTCCCAACCGAAAAGCATACCACCATGCATAAAAAGATGAGAAATCAAGCCTTCTTCTACTTCTCACTTGTTTTTCTCTGCTACAGCACCACAACTTTAGGCCAGCCAGCTCAGGCCCCAGCCTTGCCTGCGTTGGCTCCAGCTCAGCCTGCCAATGCTCCAACTAAGGCTGCTGATGCTCCTACCCCACCTGGCCCTCCCGATGTCACCAAAATTCTCCAAAAGGCTGGCGGGTTCACGATCCTAATCCGCCTCTTAAAGAGGAGTGCAGTGGCGGACCAAATCAAAGGGCAGCTCAACGATACAAAGAATGGCTTTACTCTTTTTGCTCCAACAGACGCTGCATTTTCAAGCCTTAAATCCGGTACTCTAAATTCTCTCAGTGATGAAGAAAAGATCCGGCTCATACAGTTTCACACCTTACCAACTTATTATTCTTTGGAAAACTTCCAAACCGTGAGCAACCCATTGAGAACACAGGCAGGAGATACCAACCCTGGTGATTATCCATTAAATGTGACCTCAGTCGGAAACCAAGTAAACATTTCGACGGGTCTTGTCAATGCCTCAGTGAGCGGTACAGTATATTCTGATCATCAGCTTGCTGTTTATCAAGTGGACAAAGTTCTTCTTCCTTTGGATATTTTTGTCGCAAAGCCTCCGGTACCAGCACCAGCACCGGCCCCAACCAAACCTAAGAAGAAGACAGCAGGCAGCCCAGAGAGCAGTACTACTGCTACTACTACTTCTACAGTGGTTAACTCTGATGCAGTGAGATTCACAGAGCAAGCAGTAATGGTGTCTGTCGGAGTTTCTGTTTTTGTTGCTGCATTATCTATGCGATAAAGAAAAAAAATAAATAAATAACAAAGAAAACATGATGATGCAGTATATGTTTTTGAGTGATTAATTTTGCTGCGTTGGTTTGAGCGGTCGTAATTTTCATTGAGTGTTTTCAAATAATTGTAATCTTTCCCTTTTGAGCTTTGCAGTAGTTACGTTTTTCTTTGCCAATCATTTGTCGCCTCCTATTCATTTTCTAGCTTCTCACAATTAATTTGTATGATTTACGCTCCTGCATTTCTCTGTCAGGACGTGTACGTATTCATGCAATCTATTCTTAGATTTATTTTATAATAAAAATTTATTTTATAATAAAAATAATTTATAATTTGATATACTATATTAAGTTATGTTTGTTTTTAAGAAATAATTTATAGTTAAATTATTTCTCTATTATTTATTTCTCAAAATCTATATATATATATTTTACAAGAAAATATTTATGTATATATACACATATATAGATATATACACACAGGAAAAAGTTAAAACTAATTCCAATTAATCAAGTTGGTTTCCAATCCATGCCACTGCCTGAAATGAAGTGAAGAAAAAGAAATAATCAATTACATGCTTTATTAGACAAAAGCGATCTACAAGGAGCAATAGTATTATTTTTGGTTTTGTTTTATGTGCAGTAATTTTTATGTATTTTTTTTATATTCTACTAATATGATTGATTGTGTATTAAAAAAATTATTACAACTAATCACATCAGTAAAGTATGTAGAGAGTACACAAAAGTGACTGTATATAATATTAATCTTAAAAAAAATATTTTATGCTAATACTCCCAAGGTGCATGTATGCCTAGGGGTGTCAATTTGTAATCGCATGACATGTTCATCTTGTGTCAAGTCATAAATATTAGTTTATATGGGTTAACCCGAATATAGCTTGTTTAATTAAACGGATCATGTCATAAAATCTTAACACAATCTATTTAAATAACGGATGACACGATATGACCTGCTTAGCTCATTTTATATAAATTGATTGAGTTGACCCGTGTATTTATTTTAAATCCAGTTAATATAATTTCATATATAATACAATGATAACTACATAATTCATTTACAATTACAACTTGATTCATAATAAGATATTTTATTATCTGTATCCAAACCAATAACATATAAGAAAATTAATACATAAAATAAAATTACAAATTTTAACAAAAAATATTAATAGTTTGAGATATTAAATAGTCAAATACTAATATTAATATTACATCCCATAAACAAAAAATAAAAAAATAAAACTCACAATTTAACAAAGTTGAAAATAGAATTTAGTTGTGTTATATAGGTTGATTGTAAGTTTCATGGGTTGACTCGCAGTTGGTTTGTTTATTAATAATGTTTTATCGGGTCAATCTAATTTGATCAAAACCCATTTACATCAAATCCAAATTCACTTATTTTGTGTTGTCTTTGTGTCAAACTCAGTAGTTGTGACTTATATTGCAACCTCTGTGTATGCCTCCCTTAACTAGAAATGGTAGTGGTGCAGTTGCAAGAAATTAAAGCAAACTAGAGTCAAGTTTGTTGCTAACTACACTATAAAAAAAATGAGCATTTGTGATAGATTATTTGTGATGATAATAATTATTTATGACGAAAATAAACTTATTTTGACAAGAAATAAGCAATTTTCTTATAATCACTTTGACGATTATTTAATTGCACTTCCAATTGGGTTGCACTGAGGTATGGCGTGGCCTTAGCCCCATTAAGAGCGGAGATTCCATAAGCTCATGACTAGCTCAAGGATTAATGACAAACTATATTAATCCAATCAAATTTGATGAACTATACCAACAACGTATGGGATAAGAAGTTAGATTCAGAAGTCTCTTTTCGTCTAAGCTTTTCTAGTAAGCTTTAACAGCTGAAGAGTAATTATTTGCGAAAGCAAAAGCAATGATATGCATCTCATCTCTCATTTACCCGCAAAAACATTTGAGATCCCCTCTCTTTTTCCTTGCCTTCCCAAGCAAACTAGTTGCTGAAACAACAATATCTGTCACACTATCTATCCATAGATTCTGCAACTTGATCTCCAAGATAGATAAGCTGCAAACAAACTATGGATTTGCAACTAGAGTTACTACATTTTACCTAAATTCTCTCTCTCTCGGACTCAATAAAAGCCATATCTTCCCTCCCACAATCATCAAGCCCCTCAAGCACCACTCCTACATTTGCAAATCGCGCCCAAGCTAAACATGACCATCCATATATCAAGAACTACAAAGATGACCAGGTAGGCTCTCTTCATCCTTTCAATTGTACTTGTTTTTCTCTTCCATAGCGTTACAACTTTAGCTTGACCAATTGTGGCTCCATCACCGCCCGTCGTTGCTCCAGCTCAATCAACCACTCCCCCAACTGCACCTGCTAAATGACCAACCCCGACCGCCACACCCCCGACCCAGCTTGCAAATGCCCCAGTCCATTCTGCCCAAGTACCCAAACAAAAAGGTTCTACTGACATCATCAAAATCCTAACGAAAGCCCATGGCTACTCGGTATTTATTCGCCTCTTAAAGAGCATTGGAGTGGCAGGACAACTATTCGGGCAGCTCAACAATTCAAATATTGGGTTTACCATCTTTGCTCCAGTAGATAGTGCATTTTCAAACCTCAAAGTAGGCACTATAAACTCTCGATTTGACCTACAAAAGACAGAATTAATACAATTCCACATCTTGAACACCATGGTTGCTTTGTCAAACTTTCAGACCTTGAACAATCTAGTGTCGACAGAGGCTGGAGATACTAGCGGTGGTGAATTCCCGCTAAACGTGACCACTGCTAGCAATCAAGTGAACATTTCAACTGGCCTTGTGAATACCACATTGGTTGGTACAATATATTTAGATAACCGACCAGCTTGCTATATATCAAGTGGACAAAGTTCTTCTTCCTCTTGACATTTTTTCTCCCAAGCCTAAAGTAGCAGCAACCCTCAAACTCTTTAAGCTAGATGCTGCAGACAGTCCATCTGGGAGTGTTGCTGTTGCTGCCAAAGTGGATGCATCTAGTGCAATGTGCCTTCATAGGAATGGGATATTGCTATCCATTGGAATTGCTGTGGGTGCATTTTTTATGGTGAAAGGAACTTCAGGGTGATGAAGTATTAGCTTGATTAATTTTTTTTAGTGGGGTCCCATTTTCTCTTCTTGCATGATTATGTTAAGTTCTGTTAAATGGTACGGTTGTAATCTACATCGTGCACTTCCAAAAATAATTGCCAATATCTTTCTTTGTCGTATATGTATCATTTTTCTATTTCTTCTTTTCCAATCCTGTCCATGTTAAGGGCTAACTTTGAGAATTTTATTTGAAAGGTTTTTAGTTTATGTTTTTAATGTTGCTTTCGACCTATTTTTTAGTTTCTTCCTTCAATGTTATTCTTTTTTAAGTTTATGTACAGAAAATTGGGGTCAACAGGCCTAATCATGAATACAGTTTGGAACAAACCATTCCCAAAGCTTCTACAGAAGCAAATATTGGCGATTTTTGCAAAGCTACTAGCACATCTACAGTGACGATTTTAGATGGCCGTAACCACTGGTTATGATATAGCAGTGATCAGTATGAACAAATGTCTCAAGCGGCTGTAAGGGCAAGTTAGAGGTGTAGGCCCTGTAGTTGAAGTAGGCAAAGGAACATCAATCTCCTCATCATTCTCGATGGATCTTAGAGGTTTTGGTCTCCTAAAATGTGAGTGACAACTGTAGTGTATTATGTCATAAAGGTATAACAAACTGGGGTAACATAATGTGGAAGTGGGGCCTAATTGGATAGAGTAATTTGGGTGATAAAGACTGAGAAATGAGGCCAAGTGCATGCAATTGGCTTAATAAACACATCTTAGACAACCTGACAAAAATGACTTTGGGTAGTGGTTGGCACACATAATTGCAGACAGTAAGAATGCCGCTCATGAAAGTGGATGTGCAAAAAGGAGTAGCCATGCATGATAGATCTCGAAGGGTTCAATGGATCAGTTTATAGATAATCAGACTACGCAATCCTAAGCCCTCTAACAGAGACAAGATCATGAGTGAATATGAAGGTAACACTGCTAAGGTATACAAGAAAAGGAATGCTTATCTTGAAGATCAAGAGTATTAGCAAATAATTTCTCAACCAAAAGTCCAGAGAGAGCAGGGAGGTTAGGAACTAAATATCCGAATGATGTTCTCGAACAATGTTGGGCACAAGAGTTGTCCTAAATCACCCAATATAACATTTCTCTCAATAAGAAGACAACGACCACATAAATGATTATCATAGAGTTTTTGAGCCTTAACGTCATGAATGCGAGAAGCATTAGGAGCCAGAGGCGTTTGCAAAATGCATGATCACCACACAACATAATGAGGCAGAATGAATGCTAAATAATCAAAAATGCAGCTAATTTACATGAATATGTAAGGAATGCAAATGGATTTGGCTTGGTTTTGTTTCACAATCATTTCAACCAAACATTTTAAACCATCTCATCTCAACATCCAAATACCACAAATACAAATATTTTTCAATTTCAAATTTTCAACTTCTTCATTAAATCATTAAAACTTTTCTAAACTTCCAAATATAACACAAAAACAATTCAACTTTTTCAAATCTCAAAACAAAAATAATAATAAAAAATTATAATCTAATCCTCTTTTAACTTTATAATATTCAAATTTTTTCCCAAAACCCTATAAAACATTTTAACTCAAACTATTTCATTACTATTCATAGATTTATTATCTCATCTGATCTATATAACCAAAACAGACATTAGTCTCTTGTCCAACATGCATATGCAAATGGACCTAGAGTGAATGCCTATTAACCCAAGCATATAATACCTATTAACATTGTCCATATGACATTCAAATTAAACTGAGACCATAACATACTAATGGAATGCATGGCTTTGAAATAAACTGTTCCACAAGACATTGAAGTGCAGCACGCATTATCTAATAATAAAGTGAAGTACTGATGCAGGAAAACTCGATATTTGGAACTATATGGCAATGAGGCATTTCTTGTTATCCACAATGTGATACCAAATGAATGTGTTGATTTTTAATTTCCATGCGGCCATCAATACACAAACATCGCATACTCAACAAGGAATAACGTACATGAACGAAATAAATTGTAGAGAAATGCTTGAAATTAAAAACCTATAAGATACTGTCACATTTTACCGAACAACCAGCATGCACACTATGAATGGGCTCAATGAAGTATATATTTTGAAGCATGAACTTGTGATCAATTTATGTATCGATTCCAACTTTATGAAATAAAGCTTAACTTTTAGAGATGCAA
Source organism: Carya illinoinensis (assembly GCF_018687715.1). Classification (NCBI taxonomy): domain Eukaryota; kingdom Viridiplantae; phylum Streptophyta; class Magnoliopsida; order Fagales; family Juglandaceae; genus Carya; species Carya illinoinensis. The sequence continues at coordinate 14,065,065 of NC_056764.1, read as the reverse complement.
ATATAGCAATGTTGGAACAAAAAAAATTCACGAATCATCATCAAAACTACCAATAAGTACTGTTCAATATGAACAAAAAATCTACAAATAGAGGAACTGACCTTCAATCATACGTGAGACTTAAATTGCAATTTCCATCTAGTTGTTGCTTCTGTCAATGTCAACATATGAGCAGAACACTTGATTTCAGGTGATTTTGAGAGCAAAATGATGCCAGGCTTCGTGATTGTTTGGAAAACACAAATTGAGGGAATGCATCAGCCATTTGCTCGACCGTGATGTCCCACGTATCTATAGAAATTGATTTGATTTTTCTCTACTACGTGTTGAGCGTAGGACTAGCGAGCGCTTGAAATGCTAAAAAACTTCCGGAAATAAAGAGTGCAAATACATTATACATCAGTCAAAATTAAAATCGGAATAATGTTTGAAACCGTGTGCAAAAAAGTAAAATTAATTATTTAAAATTTAAATTTTTTTATGAAAAATTAAATTTTTTTATTAAAAAAATTAAAATAATGACTGCAATTATCATTTCTCTTAAAATAACACCAAAATAAATCAACCTAACAATATAAGACTAAATATATATAATTGTCATAAATAATATTAATGAATTAATTTTAATAATTCTAAAATCATGTATTGCGTGAGAAATTGTATGTATCTTATATCAATAATTCATAAAATACAAATGCAATAACATTGAGAGAAAATATCATAAATATTTTCATCTAATGTGACCAGTCTCGATCAAGAAGCTTAATATATACCTTAGTTTGTGAGTGAGGTCTACTTTTAATTTCGAAGCACTATTGTAGGAGAGATATTGCCTATCATAAATCAAACTTAATGGAGTTGGAACCTAAGAAAGTTTAATTTGCTACAAGAAAAACATTCGTGGTCAATTATTTATTACGAAAATGATAATTTCGTATTAAAATGTATAAATACTTGACGCAAATAATTGATCACAAATAATATTTTTTTTCCTCTTAAAGTGCACTTTAAATGAGCCACTTTTGCTTATTTTTATCGTGTCATTGTTTCTCATTTTCTTTTTATTTGGGTTTTGGCCTTTTCAAATGGATAAAGTTCTCTATATTTTTATTTCTTTATTTCGAGAACTTTATTCAATAATACTTTGGGGGAAAACATTAGTGCCATAGAGAATTTCAGTAGAAATTCTTTATTGATTTTTTTTAAAAGTTTTTTACTTAATGATTAAGTAAGTATTTTTAAATGAACATGTATTTTTTTATTTTAGAAAAATATAAATAGTTTAAAAAAATGGTGAAAGAAAAAGTGAAAAAAAAGAAGTAACTGATTTGAAGAAGATTTCGGTGGAAATCTTTTGTGAACGTAGCAACATCCTACTTTGGGATACTAATAAACTAATTTAAGGTTATTTAGCTAAAGAAGATCAATTAAATCCAAAGATTATACTTGTCTACAACTATGATTGCCCCATGCAGTAAAGCCTTGATTGAATAAGCTAGCTAGTTGTATAATATGAGATGCAATACAAAAATCATATAATTAATATAAATACACATTCCTTCTTAATAGAAGCTGGTGACTTCTTGATCTCAACCCTTCTCATATGCGTGACTTGTGAGACTAGTTAATTTGGCAAACTAATCATCAAACTCATGGTCTAACTAGACCACATCGATTATTTCTAAGATAAAAATTTCTTGAAACCGGATTTTGGGACCTAAGTTTAAAATGTACTTTAGTCTAATGTTGTCATATTTCTCACAATGATGACAAACAAAATAAATTGGAAAAGATGTTGTGCTCTTGGAGGTACTCAAGTTTTAATTTCTTACTTGTATTTATAGACTTTTGCCTTTATTCCAAGAAACTCGAGGGTATTTGATTTCCACCTTTAGGGGTGCTACCCACCTGCATGCTATCTGCCCTATGTGGGTGGGTAGCCACCCTTCCTGCACCCCACCCAAGCCTAGGTGGGGTGTTAGAGCTCCGGCTCCACCTTTGCCTTCCCCACACTTTGGTTGTCTTTGTTGGGTGGGCAGATAGATTTTCAAGCTCTGCTGGAATTCCTACCGTTAAAACCAAACCATTCCAAATCTTAAAAATTCATCTAAAATGAGATCTTATTGGACCAAGACTCATGTCTAATCAACAAATCAAATAAGAAAATAAAGCTATTATATAATATGTGACCGTTGATCATCACTAGAGGCAAAAACCCATAGCCGTTGTTGTAGGTTGCAAAAGAACCACCCAGACCCTTTGAGACCCATGATCACGGTTGTGGGTCTCAATTCCACTACATTTGAGACCTGCAATCATAGGTTGGACTACCATAACTTTCCTTCCTCTGCATGCAATCTAAATTATTCAAATTCAAATGATTCAATACTACTACTATTTCTCCTCCCATAATTAGCTCCTCTTCCTCCCTCTCATAATTTATATGGCTAGCACCAATCTTGGGATCATGTATTATCCTCTGACCCTCCTTTTTGGTAATCTCTCCATTCTCAATAGTCAACTTTCATACCATAGTAGTCCCTCTAGCCATCGAATCCTTGGAATCTTGCACATTAGACCTACAATCTTGGCCTTCGTTATTTCCAGCCATGAATTCAGCAGTTTTCCTAGTGATGCTGTTGATCGGACTGGCTAGGAACTCTAGCTAAAAGGTCCTTTCTTTGATTGAAACTCTCTCCTTTTTCTTGTTGCTCCACCTACACGCAACCATTGACCAAATGGTAATTGATCTTCTTGCTACAGATTTTGCTGAAATTGCCCCACAGTACACTCTCAGTTGGAATGACCTAGCCTCCCGAATGCATAGCAAAAATTAGGAAGTCTCTCATAGGCAAATTTGACCCAGCATGAGCCATCATGTGCCCAAGTTGATACTTTTACCTCACATTAGAGGTTGAGTAATATCCATTCTAACTTTAATCCGCATATATTCGGTGGAGGTGGTGGCTGGTGGTTTGAAAGTGCCATCAACAAAACAAAGTTTGTTTTTGGCATTAAGGGCTCGGCGAAGAGAACACTGTCATTTGGGATAATTATCTCTGGTGAGATGACTGGAAACAAGTACAAGGCTGGGAGAGTTGGAGGGATGAAAGAGATATGGGGAGGAAGAAGAGGAATCATCAGAACATGAAGCTATGGAAGCTATGCAAAGGTATGTCAGGGTCGATATTTGGCTGATACCATGTTAAGAAACAGATTGTAGAAAATATTTTCCTTGTCTGTTCATTGATTTCATACATGTATATATAAACTTGAATATGATAATGTATACATGGAAAGAAGAATGCTTTGCTGTACAAAGATTGTTTAACGACTAACTAGCTAAAAGTGTGGGATTGCTAAAATTGTGGAATCTTGTTGTGAATGTGGAATTTTAATTTGGTAATATATACTCCCCCCATGCAACATCTCCTTGGTCTGCATCAACTTCCTCCAACGTTCCAATAGCACTTCCAAGCAATCTTCCAACCCTCCATTCATGACATGTACAGGCATATCATAAAGTCTAACCCATAAAGAGGCTTCAATAATTCAAATCTTAGTCATCTGTAACTCCTTTTCCATGGCTTTCATTAGCACCATATTTTTATCAAAGGACCAAGGACCTTTGCTCAACACTTGGTTCTTATAACATTCATCTTCAAACTCGACAAGTAGAAGTTTTGATCCCAACTCCTTAAAAGTCACTTGCATAACAGTTTGCCTAACCTTCTTCATAGTATTCTTGAAAGCGTCCCTATTGTAGTAACTGTATGTAACAACATAGATAATTAAGCATTTCCCTCCATGTGTGATTGTTGGCTCTATGATTTTAGGCTCCATCAGTATCTCATCTTTTTCCTTTTCTGACATAGACATATTCTTGTACATTTCTTATAACTCATCTGCCATCCTTACTGAATGGCAAGGGCGGTATAGAGACAGGAGAGAAACCCCTACAGAGAGAGGATTCACATGGATATTCTTTTGAATTCTCACAAGAAATAGCAATAAAAATCTTAACTCATCTTTGGGATAGCGATTAACATTCTTCGAATATCTAGTTTCAACAATTGTGCAAGGTCTTTTCAAACATTTTTCTATGCTCACCCGAGCCATCTCAACTATGCATTTTTGAAAATCTCCCATGCAATTTCTTTAGTAGGCATAAATATTAGTGCCATTTAAATATGTTAGCCGTGATGGAAGAGCTTGCCATCTTTCTATCTAAGATGTTAATTAGTTCAGGATCACACTCTAGATTAATTCAAAATGAAGTGAACCTACTTTGGTATCAATTGAAAATTCGGATGGCATGGATCCCATAGACATAGCTTGGAGGGGCGAATATATAAATTAATGTTTTATCTCAACACAACAAAATTTAAAAAATATTCAAAAATAAATATCATTGGGAAGTCACAAACAAGAAAATAATCATTGATACCCAAAATAAAGAACACAAGAAATGTGATACCCAAAATAATAAGGACAATGATAGATGGTGTATGAGATTTCACATTATTTGAAAATGAAAAGTTTTTGCTCTTTATAAGATTCTATTGAGATTCCAATTGTATCATTGACTAGTCTTTTTAAAATATAGGTCATATGGTTAGAGCCTTTTATTGGAGCATTACAAGAAATTTGTTGACAAAAATAGAAACCCATTTAAAGAAATTATCAAAATATAAAATCAGCAACCACATTTAAATAAACTATATATAGAGAATTGATTACAATCATTTTTAAACACTCTAAAATCCTTTGCCGACTCTATATAAAACCTAACTTACAATCCTAACTAGCTAGTGATCATTACTCATTAATCCATCTCTATGCGCGCATGGTAGCTCTAGAATTCCGGCCCAACGTTCTATTGTTTCCTCTTTCCTTTATTTTTGTTGTATGTAATTAGATCGAATTGTGTAATGTACGATCCTTAAATTTAGAAGAATTTGATCACATACTTAAACAGGCACGTTTATTCACACAAGCGAAGGCCGTACGCTAACAAACTATTAATATGCATTGATCAGAAAATGATAAAGGTGAACATTACACAGTTATTGGAGTAGGAAAGAATATATATATATATATATATATATATTTATATAATGCAGTACAGGACTACCTGGAAATAAGAACTAATATGAATCTCCTAGCTAGCAGGCAAATGAAGTTTTCAGGTTCATGATCTCCTATGTGACATGTGACACATGATTTAAGATCATGATCTCCTATGTTTATTGCTGCCTTTATTTTCAAGAAAACTAGTTGCTAAAATGGCAAATCTCTGATTCTATCCATTCAATCTATCTCCCACCAATCATAGCAAGATGGGCTGCTGCATCTGATCGATCGAGGTGTTTTGCAAATAATTAAGATTCATGTACCCTTTCACCTAAATTATGCACTCTCTCAGCCAGCCATAATATATAAAAACCCTCATGATCTTCTCCCTTCAGCAAAATATCAATCACTACTTCAACTACTTATAACCAATATTGCATTCGTAAATTTCCCAAGCGAAACACAAACCACCAATATGCATGCAAAGATGGGCAAGCAGGTTTGTTTCTCCTTCTCTCTTCTACTTGTTTGTTTTAGTCACTACAACACAAGCTTAGGCCAGCTAGCTCAGGTCCCAGCCTTGCCAGCCGTGGCCCCAGCTAAGCCTGCCGATGCCCCGGCATCAACCCCTACACCACCTGGCCCTCCTGACGTCACCAAAATCTTCCAAAAAGCCGGCGGTTTCACAATCCTAATCCGCCTCTTAAAGAGGACTGCAGTGGCTGACCAAATCAGAGGGCAACCCAACGATACAAAGAATGGCTTTACTCTTTTTGCGCCAACCGATGCTGCATTTTCAAACCTTAAATCGGGTACTTTAAATTCTCTAAGCGACGAACAAAAGATCCGCCTAATACAGTTTCATACCTTACCCACATATTACTCGTTGGCAAACTTCCAAACCGTGAGCAACCCATCGAGAACGCAGGCAGGAGATACCAACCCTGGTGATTACCCACTAAATGTGACCTCAATGGGAAACCAAGTAAACATTTCAACCGGTTTGTCAATGCCTCAGTGAGCGGTACAGTATATTTGGATAATCATCTTGCTATTTATCAAGTGGACAAAGTGCTTCTTCCTCTGGACATTTTCGTTGCAAAGCCTCCGGTTCTAGCACCAGCACCGGCCCCAACCAAACCTAAGGCTAAGAAGACGACAGCAGGCAGCCAAGAGAGCAGTACTACAACTACAACACCTACAGTGGTTGATTTTGATGCAGTGAGATTCACAGAGCAAGGAGTATTCGTGTCTGTTGGAGTTTCTGTTTTGGTTGCTGCATTATCTATGCTATAAAAAAGAAAAAAGGAAAGAAAACATGATGATGCAGTAGCATATGTGTTTTTGGGTGAGTACATGATCAATCGTCTAGAACTAGTGTGTGATTAATTTGCTGCGTTGGATTGAGCGGTCGTCACCGTCAGCATGTGTTTTCAAATAAATGCAATATTTCAGTTTTGAATTACTTTATAATTTTGTTTCTCCTTGCTGATCACTTGTTACTTACGTTCAACTCTCAGTTTCTATTTCTAGAAAGTTTCCTTCAAAAGACCCTTTGGCTTAAGGACCGATTCCGGGGTCTAAGGCTGAGCATTGATTCAATTGGAGTCAATATGTCCTAATATCAACTCTGATTCTGACCCTTGTAGATCTTGCTCTGACTTTGCTCTACCAAGTCGAGTAGAAATCGGAGTAGAGTTGGATCTACAACCACCTGGCACCAAATCACAGATCGGAGAACACAAGATTCACAATACCTAATTATAGATCACAACAACCTATCATAGATCACAACCAGCAACCATGAACCACCCATTGACCGAAATCATCCAAAAAAATAAAACCAAAATGCATATATAAAATTGGATTAAAAGTAAAAAAAATAAATTCAAAAAAATTGACACAGATTGAGAGTCGAGACCCATGGATTGAGACTTGAGAGCCATTGATCAAGAGGGATAGGGTCTTCTTGATGTTTGCATGGTGGAGGAAGAGACCGAGAGGTGACTGACGGTCGACGGGCGATGGGTTGGAGGCTAGGGTTTTTTTAAGAAAAGTTAATAACTGAGGGAGTGAGGGTTCATAAGAGTCAGAGTCAGAGTCAGAGGGGTATTCATGGGACGACGTTTTGATGGCAGGGTAAGAATATTAAGGCAGTAGCATCATCACTCAGCAAACCAGAAGCACATTCCACAAACTTGGAGAATAATTCCACATAATCTTCTTGTTATGGAAAGGATGATTAGGCTACCAGGTGTCACAAGATGAGTGGGCAAGGCATTGTATTCTGTTATGTAATATGGCTATAAATACTCACTACTGTATAGAGGTGAATTGTAATAAAAAATCATTAAATTCAGTGCATGGTTCCTCTTAAGACTTTTTACAAAAAAGAGTTGTGTATGAGTTTTGATATGTTATCAGAGCCTTGAAGGACCAACGTCCTAATTTATTTTTTCTACTATCCATGGTTGTTACTGATCCAACCCTCCCACCACCTATCAAACCCACTCTCTTTAATTCCGTGGCACATTTTATCAACATTAAACTTACCATTGAAAATTTTCTTTTTTGGAAAGCTCAAAACGTTCGCTTCTTGGAAGGACATAAAATCTTTTGATATGTTGATGGCTCATTTCCTCAACCTTCCGCTACCATTAATGGTAAGCCAAATCCTGCTCATGCTCAATGGCGTCTTCAAGATAAATTAATCATATCGACAATTAATTCCTCCCTCTCTGACTCAGTCTTGGCACAACTGCTTGATTGTTCTACATCCTATGAGGTTTGGACGACATTGCAAAAATTGTTTGTTGCCAAGTCTTTGGCTCATCTCATCCACACTAAGTTTCAATTAGCCACCATTAAGAAAGGGCCTGAATTTGTGACTGACTATTACAATAAAGTCCAATCTCTAGCTTCCATTCTAAGTGCGGTGGGTCGCCCTTTGGATGATTCTGAACTTGCCGTCTATCTTCTTGCTAGACTTGGTATTGAGTATGAATCTCTTGTGACCTCTCTCACCACTCGTCTTGATGATCTCTCCCTCCATCAATGTTTTAGCTATCTCTTGAATCATGAATCTAGACTTGCCCATCAAACCCAATCTCTCTTATCTAGTACCTCTCTTATTGCCAACAATGCTACCCCCATGAACTTCCAATATTCTAAACATGGATGCAACAATTCCCGTAGCCATGGCCATGGTTGAAACACTGACAGAGGTTTGCTCCCTAGACCGAGACCTCCAACCTCACCCTTCACTCCCAAAGTTGTGTGTCAAGTCTGTCTTAAAGTTGGTCACACTGCGGTCACTTGTTACCACCGATTTGACCAAGCTTACCAAACACCGCCACCTACTTCATTTTTTGCAAACAACACTTCTTACAATCTTCTTGGTTTTAAATGGATTTTAAGAACCAAACGTTGTGCCAATGGCACCATTGAGAGGCTTAAGGAACAACTTGTGGTTTAAGGATTTCATCAACAATAGGGTATTGATTACTCTGAAACATTTAGTCCAGTGGTAAAAACCACCACTATTCGACTTCTTCTCTCCTTGCCAGTCTCTTTGAACTGGGCTATTCACCAACTGGACATACAAAATGCATTCCTCCACGGGGATCTTGAAGAAATAGTTTACATGAAACAACCACCCGGGTTTGTGAACCCTGATTTTCCACTCCATGTCTGTAAGTTAACAAAATCTATCTATGGTTTAAAATAGGCTTCTAGAGCCTGGTTTGCAAAACTTAGTGATAGATTACTTTCAATGGTTTTCGGTGTTCTAGTGTAGACTTTTCTCTTTTTATCATGCACACCATATCTGATTGCATTTATAGCTTGATATATGTGGATGATATAATTGTAAGTGAGTTTAATTCCAAGCTTATCTTTGAGTTTATCATTGCTTTACATGCGTATTGTTCAGTTAAAGATCTAGGGTCTTTACACTAGTTTCTTAGCAGAGAAGTTCACCGAACACTTGCTGGTCTTTTTCTGTCTTAATCAAAATATATTAATGACTTATTAAAATGGACCCATATGCATAACTCCAAGTCAGTATCTATGCCTATGTCCGGTTCAGAGAAACTAATAGCCTTAGATGGATGTACTTTTGAAGAACCTCAGTGGTTTCGTAGTGTTGTAGGTAGTCTTCAGTACCTTGCATTCACTCGTCTAGATATATCCTTTGTTGTAAATCGAGTCTGTCAATACATGCATTGTCCTCGTCTTCCTCATTGTATAGTAGTTAAACGTATCTTGCGTTATCTGAATAACACTCATCATTTGGGTTTACATTTCTCTCCTACTTCTTCTTCTAAATTGACTGCCTTTATTGATGTTGATTGGGCTGGGTCTCATGATGATAGGAGATCCACTGGAGGATTCTGTATTTATTTTGGAAACCATTTAATTTCATGGAGTTTGAAGAAACAACTCACGATTGCTCGATCTTCTATGGAAGCCGAGTACAAATCTGTTGCTAACACTGCATCTGAGGTTCTTTGGTTACAGTCACTTTTGAGAGAACTTGGCATTGTACTTCCTGAGCCTCCCATATTCTGTCGTGACAATATAGGAGCTACATACCTATCCATGAATCTAATCAGGATGAAGTATGTTGAACTAGATTACCACTTTGTCCATGAAAGAGTTGTAGCAAAATCTCTCTGAGTTTCTTTTGTTTCAAGCAAAGATCAAATTGTTGATATTCTCACAAAACCTCTCTCCATTGCTCGGTTTACTCTTCTTCAATCAAGCCTCACTCTCACAACAATGCCACTTGAATCGCAGGGGATATTAAGGCAATAGCATCATCACTCAGCAAACCAGAAGCACATTCCAGAAACTTGGAGAATAATTCTACAAAATCTTCTTGTTATGGAAAGGATGACTAGGCTACTAGGTGTCATAAAATGAGTGGTCAAGGCATTGTATTATGTTATGTAATATGGCTATAAATAATATGACTATAAATACTCACTACTATATAGAGGTGAATTGTAATAAAAAAACCATTAAATTCAATACACGATTCCTCTTTAGATTTTTTACAAACATGAGTTGTGCATGAGTTTTGATAAAGAGATCGTGAGGTGATGGGTGACGGGCTGGAGGCAAGGACTTTTTTGGAATGACGAGGGACTAAGGGAGACTGTATAATTTTGTTTTAAAACATAGATATTTTTAGAAGGAAAAATTTAGTTGCAAGCAAAATTGTGTACTAATATGTGCACAAATCATATTTGATTAGTCAAAAAGTAAATCTGTTTGAAAACAGTGCCAATTTACATTTTGAATATGAAAGAATCAATATTGGTATGCAGATTAGTATGCGACTTTACTTGTATGTAGGAAAACTCTTTTTATAAAGTAACTTATAAAAACAAGACCTTTTTATAAGAATACCTTTAATTTAAAATATAATTACATTATACGTCTATTATTATTCTTAAATCTTGATATATATATATATATATATATGTGTGTGTGTGTGTGTGTGTGTGTGTGTGTATTTAAAACAAGAAAGTTATATAATTAAATGCTGTTATATGTGTGATATCTCATATGATAAAGATAATAGTAGGTGGTGAATGGGATCTCACATTGCTTAGAAAGGAAAAATTATTGCTCTTTATAAGGTTCCAATGGGCCTCTAATTATATCATTGACTAGTCTTTTTGGAGTATAAGCCATGTGGTTTAGGCCTTCAATTGGAGTGTTACAAATGGTATCAGAGATAGTCTCAACCAGAAATGTGGGACTTGAACCATGTCATCTACAATAGACAGGCCCGGCGAAGATGCCGAGAATTTAAGGAGGGTAGATTGTGATACCTCCATACGATAAGATTGAGGATAGGTAGTGTATGAGATCCCACATTACTTAAGAAGAAGAAATTCTTACTCTTTATAAAGTTCTAATGGGCCTTCAATTGTATCATTGACTAGGGGTGAAAACTGATCTAATTGGCGTGGTTTTTGGGTAAAATCGATGTTGATCGAAGATGTGAGATTTGTCGGAGCAACCGACCGTAACCGATTGATGAGGAGGAGAAAAACCATTCGTATCTACTCTGGTGGTTCATAGTCGGTTCTCGATTCTCCTAACGGCACTGGTTCTCTGAGAGAGTAGAGAGAGAGAGAGGATGTGAAACTCAGAAACGGACGTGAATCGAGGAATAAGAAGAAGAAGGAAGAAGAAGATTTAAACGACGCCGTTTGGTTCTAAATCCAACGGCGACGTTCTACTTATCTTTTTTTTTTTTTCCCTCATAGATAAAACGATGTCGTTTGTTTTAATACAAACGACGTCTTTTAGATGTATTTTAATCACAATTGAAAGCATCAAACGACGTCGTTCCACTTAAACTTAAGTGGAACGACGTCGTTTGATATAGGTATAAATTAAAAAAAAATATAGGTATATGTGGTCGGCCGGTTCAGCCGTTTGAGCCGGCATCAAATCGCGACCGAATCGACAAATGTCGGTTTTGTTAAATTTCTGTCACCTGTTGACCGGTTCCCTGGCGGTTCAGTACTCCAACGGCCGGTTTGTGTCGGTCACTACCAGTTTGTCGGTTTCTTGTACATCCCTATCATTGACTAGTTCTTTTAAAATATAGGTAATGTGATTTGGTCTTTCTATTGAAGCGTTACAATTATCTAACCAAATATATAAAACAAAAGCGAGCTAGAAAGAGAAATAACTTTATGGCAAAATCATCTTCAAAGTGACATAAATTTAGTATTCATGTAGGCTAAAGCTAAAACTAATTCCAAATCAAATTGGTATTAAATCGTTGGGAAGATTTGAAGCCAAATTTCTCACATACAAAAATGTGGGCCTGTGGCCAATTTTTTCTTTTTTATCCGGTGCCGTCAGAATTTCAGAAAATTGGGATAATTCAGGTGGGTCCTGATTTCGTCCTAGTCGCATCTGGATGTGGAAACGATTATATAATGCAGGATTCGGATTAATATCCGACACCTATAATCAAATTTTATATTTAAAAAAAAAAAAGTTTTATAGATAAAACAGCGCGTCGTTTTGTGTTTGTACTTTGTAGTCCCTATTCTAAATTTTTTTTGTTTTTTTAATAAAAAAATCGAAGATCTGGTTACAACTTCGGTAACGGTATATGGAACTTTATAGTTGGATAACCATCTGAATTATAGTTAAATTAACCCGATCGGAGATCTAAACCGCATTATAAAACCCAGATACGAATTCGAATATAACCAAATACCCAGACTCGCATTCGGGGTTACAGCTTTAACAAAGGCCAAGATACAGATCTCATATATTGCAATGTAATGTACTAAAGATATATAATATAATTTACTTAATAAAAAAGTTTAATGAGAATAAATGTAGATCTGTAAATATTATAGAATCTATTTTCGGGAAATATTTATGGAACTGGAGTGCTTCCTAGGTATCCGTACGTGTCACCAAAATCATGATGACTTTAAGAATAAGGACAAATAAAAAAATCTGCTAAAAACATCATGTCATTATCTCATCATATGGTGCAACGAAAAAAACAAAAAAAACAAATCATTTTAAATTACTTTCTTCTATGTTATGTTCCCAACATAACATGTATCCTAAAGTGGGTCTTAAATTACCCTTTTTAAGACAAGAAATCTGCAGGGAACATTAGGATTAAATATATATATGTCTAATATATATATATATATATATTAAATTTTAAATTAAAAAGTTGTCTAATTGGGTGGAATAGGTTATGTACCGATCATACTCACAATTAAGAAGCATGCAGCATCCCTCCCTCCCTTTGATTATCTAAGTCTCTGTTCTTCTGATCTACTTTTCTAATAGGACGTTGCAAGCAAGCAAATGAGCCTTTACAGCTAATTTAATAGTAATCATATATATGCGAAAGCAAAAGCAATGATATGCATCTCTTGTTTACCTGCACAAACGTTTGAGATCCCCTCTCTATTTTCCTGCCTTTCCAAGCAAACTAGTTGCTGAAACAACAATATCTGTCGCACTATCCATAGATGATAGATTCCTCTACCTTTCCAAGACAGATAAGCTGCAAACAGCTACGGATTTGCAGCAAGATTTGAACCTTTTCACCTAAATTCACTCTCTCTCAGCCTCCATAAAAGCCATATCCTCCCTCCCACACTCATCAAGCCCCTCAAGCACCACTTCTGCATTTGCAAATCACCCGAGCTAATCACGGCCATCCACATGTTAAGAAGTACAAAGATGACCAGGCAGGTTCTCTTCGTCCTTTCAATTGTACTTGTTTTTCTCTTCCGGCATAGCGTTACAACTTTAGCCCAACCGACTGCGGCTCCTTCACCACCCGTCGTGTCTCCAGCTCAACCAACCACTCCCCCAACTGCACCCGCTAAACCACCAACCCCGGCTGCCACGCCCCCGACCCAGCCTGCAAATGCCCCAGTCGAGTCTGCCCAAGTCCCCAAACAAAAAGGTCCTACCGACATCGTCAAAATCCTAACGAAGGCCCATGGCTACTCGGTATTTATCCGCCTCTTAAAGAGCACTGGATTGGCAGAACAACTATATGGGCAGCTCAACAATTCAAACATTGGGTTTACCATCTTTGCTCCAGTAGATAGTGCATTTTCAAACCTCAAAGCAGGCACTATAAACTCTCTGTCTGACCTACAAAGGACAGAATTAATACAATTTCACATCTTGAACACTATGGTTGCTCTGTCAAACTTTCAAACCTTGAGCAATCCAGTGCCGACAGAGGCTGGAGATACTAGCGATGGTGAATTCCCGCTAAACGTGACCACTGCCGGCAATCAAGTGAACATCTCAACTGGCCTTGTGGATACCACATTGGGTGGCACAATATATTTAGATAATCAGCTTGCTATATATCAAGTGGACAAAGTGCTTCTCCCTCTTGACATTTTTTCTCCTAAGCCTAAAGTAGCAGCAGGCCCCAAACTCTCTAAGCCAGATGGTGCAGACAGTCCATCAGGGGGTGTTGTTGCTGCCAAAGTGGGTGCGTCAGGTGCAATGTGCCTTCGTAGGAATGGAATGTTGCTATCCATTGGAGTTGCTATGGCTGCATTCTTTATGGTGAAAGGAACTTGAGGGCATTCAAGTATTAATAGCTTGATTATTTTTGTTAGTACTGGGGTCCCAGTTTATCTTCTTGCATGATTATGCAGCAAAGTTGGGTTGAACGTACTGTTGTAATCTACATTGTGTGCTTTCAAAAATAATTTCCAATATCTTTCCTCATCCCATATGTAGGATCATATTTTCCTTTTGTTTTTTTTCCCCCCTATTGTATCCATGTTATGGACTAATTTTGAGATTTCATTTTAATTAATTTTTCGCTTTTTACTCAATTGATCATTTCTTCCTTCAAGTAATTCGTTTTCTCATTTTATGTCTTGAAGAGTCGTGTCAATAGGCCGGATCATCGATGTAGTTTGGAACAAATGGTTTGCAAATAATTAGCTTTTGACATGGACGTTAGACATGAAGGCATTAATTAGAAAGTGCTTAGAGCCTATTGTCTTAGCTAGATACTAGTGCAATATAACAGTTGGTTAAGATGTCTAAAACGTACATGTTCTACATTGGCTTAGCTATAGATCAATCAAGATTGAATTTAATTTGCAACTATTGTAAGAAAATATAACTTTAGGTAAACCTTTTTAATTGTTATTTTCTTTTTTTCCCCAATGGTCATCTTCAATGCGGGATGAAAAAAAATAAAAGAATAATTAATTTAGTACTGAAACTACAACATGTTGATGAACTCATGAACATTAGTCAAAACACACGTACTTAATTAAGTATGCATGGATGATGATTTGTTGCCTCTTCTTCTCTTGAAATTATGAAGCTGTTCTATATATCACAATTGCACTGCTTTTATCTATTGGCACACATCAATGTAGATATAACAATTAGTGGTGCTACCCACCCTGCTGGATTTGCTCACTAGAACCATAGTCCAGCTCCTAAAATCTAAACCAAACAAACATTTTGCAATTCTATATTCGAATCGCATCCAGCAAAATCCAAATCCAAACACATTTAACAAATAAAGAAGTTGACATAAAAGTAATAAGTGAGCTTAGAATTGACAACATATTTACCTCGTATAGGCCGGGAAGAAGTGACGATTTTGCTCTTGCCACTGATACACATGCCAATTTTGCTTAGTCTTGGATCTGTGATCAAACCTAGGCTTGAAACTAGGCACATGGAAAAGAAATACGTCAAGTACTTTTAAATCAGTGAGAAGAAAAGGCATTAATCTATGAGCATAGATGTCGATTTCCAAAAGAATCAATGAGATCGTACATTAATTGAGAAGAAGGAGGAGGAGGAGGAGGAGGAGGAGGAGGTGGTAGTGAGAAATGTGAGAGGTCAGAAATTAGATTAGTATCCCCGGCCCACCACGTTTTCAATAAGGAAAAATGATGCTTGATCCCCTCAAACTTACTGCTTAAAGTTACTGCTGGGATATTTTAAGTTTTTCTCTTAATATTTAAGAAAGTGATTATTAGTGAAATTATATATATATATATTTTTATAATGATTAGGGATTTTAAAAAAATGTTTAAAAGAAAATGAAAAAAAATTTCAAATATAGTACTAATGGGCACGCCCAACGGTACATGCTAGGAGTTCCCCTAACATTATCCTTTCAATAAGTGTTGGGTATTACAAATTAAAGTGGTCTTCAAATCACTCAAAGTAAGATTTCTCTAGATAAAAAAGGACAGCCAAAAAAAAAAAAAAAAAAAAAAAGAAAAAGAAAAAGGATTATGATGAAAATGTTTTTGAATCTGAGCATCATGAAAGCCAGAAGCATCATGAGCTAGAGGCTCATTAATATGAGTTGGCGTTTAGTACTATAGTGGCAAAGAGGAAGCAATTTTAAAATGTAAGATCGATCATCAAATAATAATGAGGCACTAACAATCAAAATGTGCGAGCATGATTAGTAACCAAAAATGCATGATCTAATGCACATGAATTATATGGATGTAATGCAAATGAACTTGGACTCTCGTCCATTATATATGCTCATGCATGGACGTATTCTGATCATAATCAATACCTATATATGAACGTGATCCCAAGACATATATAGCAAATCATGATGTGTTAATGACAGAGTCAACATGACATTCACGTCAAGTTGTGATCGTGGTTTTGAAACAAGTTGAGCAACAACATATAGAAGTGCCCCGATATCAAATTATGAAGTGAACTAATGTAAGAACCCCAAAATTACGAATTATATGATTGCGTACGTGGCATTTTGTTGAACACTTTACGGCCATAATGTGAACCGAAATGAATGTGTACGTAGATTTTTTACACATTCAACTTTTATTGCCAAATCTCATATATACATGCATGCAATATGACCTCGATTGAATGAGCTAGGTGTGCAATGTGATCATGTGCGCGCATGCATACACAAATCAAATAACATACACATATCATGCACCAATAAAAATGATTTAAATATGATACACTTTTCATGATTAACATCCAATGAATTTGCTAAATCAATCAGATATATTTTATCAATCTCATTTGCCTATAAAAATATTTGTTTTTGTTTTTGATTTTTACGAAAAAGCATACAAAAGAATGAGACGGAAAATAAATGATCAGAACATTAATATATATATATATATATATATACAACCTACAGGCAATATCCTAATTACCCACTTACATACTGTACTACATGGCACTGATCAGGTCATTATCAAGAGATACGTAGCTTTCGGCACCAAGTCATTAGATCATCTTAACAAAAGGACGTACGTGGTGACTTTAATTCTCCTCAGCCCTTCTAATATATGTGTACTCACTTGTACGTGAGACACGTTAATTTGGCCAAACATTGATCGTTAATGCTCTTAATTTGTTTTGCTAAGGCCTTGACATTATTACTAGCTAGGTCGATCGTTTATTAATCTTGTCGAAGCAATGTTTAATTAGCTAGACAACTGACTTTGGAATCTTATAAGTTTTAAACACTTTGGTTTAATGTGACCAAATTTTTCACTATGAAGATAAATAGAAATGAAGTGGGAAGTACGTTGTGCTCGAGGAGGCAATCTGATTTTGGGCTTCTAATTCCCCGTTATTCTCGGAAGCTTGAGGAGTTTTGATCATTACCTCCTATATATATATATATATGTATATAATTGTCAATGAAAGAGGAAGGGACAAACACAATTTTATTCTTTGAGCGCAGTAGGAGGAGATCGAGAGGAAAAAGGAATAGATATTTCTCAAGAAAAACAGAACTTTCAGATGATCTCAAAAGTAGCATCAGTCATTGAATTTAGCTAGAGTTTTTTGTTTTTTATGTTTAACTTCATTAAGCATTAATTAAAAAACCTTTTATTTGGTTAAATGCTTAACGTTGAAGTTCAACATAAAAAATAAAAAATAAAAACCTTTCGAGATTGCCTGCCTATATATAGTTGAAAAACTTGCGTATGGTGGAATAATAATTAGATAATGAAAACATTCAAAGAACATTTTTTTGACAAAAAAGGATGACAAAAAAGGAACCAATTACTTGTTTGGATGATTTTGATGACAAGAAACCGATCGAGCTTCGACCTATCGATCTCCATTAATCCAAGTCTTTGAGGAACAAGAACAATGACGTTCCTTTGTAATGAATTAGAATTAAAGATAAATGGTGTACATGGAAGGATCAGTAGTTTGTGAGTAAGAAAGAATGAATGCATGAAGGCGGCATCCTTTAACTTCAGAAAATCTTCCCTACAATAACTATATAATCTTTATCCTCAATTCCTTCCTTTCTTCAGGCAATAAAAGTGCAGGAAAGAATGTAAAGGACTACCTGTGAAACGCGACCTCATACGGCGAAAGAGTAGAGAAGAAGACCAGGGTGTGCTAAGTTTCCTTAACAGCTGCATGCATATGAGTTTTTAAAGCCCAAGTTTATGTGTTTAATGACTCAATTTTTTATTTCTTGTAATAATTTTTTTATTAAATATTATTAAATATGTCACACTCAACAGAGTTAGACGTACGACAATGATTCTAGCATCAGATATACCAAACCATGCATGCATTCTTCTTCACTAACTTATGACATGCATTTAAGATCCCCCATGTTTTTTGCTGCCTTTCCAAGCAAACTAGTAGCTAAACTGGCAAAATCTGATCCGATTCTATATCCTCCTTTCAATCTCTCACCAATCATAGAAGGATGAGCTGCTAACATCTAATCGAGGTTTTGTAACTAAGATTGTATCGTTTCGCCTACATTCAGTGTCTCCAAGCCTAAATAAAAGCCTCTTGTGATCTTCTCACTTCATCACATATCAATCACTCCTGCAACTAAGCACTGCTACCACTCTTGCATCTGCAAATTTCCCAAGAGGAACGCAAACCACCGTGTTTACAAAGATGAGGAAACATGCTTTCCTCTCCTTGTCACTTCTACTTGCTTTTCTCTGCTACTGCAGTACCTCAACTTTAGGCCAGCCAGCTCAGGCCCCTGCCTTGCCAGCTGTGGCCCCGGCTAAGCCTGCTGATTCCCCGGCTAAACCTGCTGATTCACCGGCTAAGCTTGCTGATGCCCCGACACCACCTGGTCCTCCCGACGTAACCAAAATCCTCCAAAAGGCAGGTGGTTTCACAATCTTAATCCGCCTCTTAAAGAGGACTGCAGTAGCTGACCAAATTAAAGGGCAGCTCAACGATACAAAGAACGGCTTTACTCTTTTTGCTCCAACCGATGCTGCATTTTCAAGCCTCAAGTCGGGTACTCTAAATTCTCTCAGTGACGAACAAAAGATCCGACTCATACAGTTTCATACCTTGACCAGTTTTTATACTCTAGAAAACTTTCAAACGGTGACCAACCCATTGAGAACACAGGCAGGAGATACCAACCCTGGTGATTACCCACTAAATGTGACCTCAATGGGAAAACAAGTTAACATTTCGACTGGCCTTGTCAATGCCACAGTGATCGGTACGGTATACTCGGATAACCGGCTTTCAATTTACAAAGTAGACAAAGTGCTTCTTCCCCTGGACATTTTCGTTGCAAAGCCTCCCGTACCTGCACCGGCACCTACCCCAACCAAGCCAAAGGATGACAAGAATACAGCAGGTAGTCCAAAGAGCAGTACTACTACTACAACTACTCCCACAGTGGTTGGTTCTGATGCAGCGAGTCTCGCTGAGCATGGAGTAATGGTGTCCATTGGAGTTTCTATTTTGATTGCCGCATTTTCTATGTTATAACCAAAAAAGGAAAAAAAGTATGATGAAAAGAAACAGCAGGATATATATATTTCCGGTGGGGGACAATTGTCTAGCACCGTACGATTATGCTGCGTTGGATTGAGATTGAGCGGTCGTCAGTTAGTTCGGTGTTTTCAAACAATTGTCAACTTTGTCTGTGGAACTTTTTGGTTCTGTTTTTCCGTACTGATCTTATGTTATGTCTCTTTCATGTTCTTGCTTCTCAAAATTAATTTGGTTCATTTCCATGAGTTTAACTATTAATTTTAGCTTTTGAATTTTACACTTCAAATATTATAATTTAAGTTACCTCCATGCCTTAGCCTCAGTTACACCGCACAACACCACCTTCATGTTAGCCAAGTCCCCACGCTCCCCATATGCCACACCGTGAGGTCAGCTACCCCTCCCTCCCACGTACTTGAAATGCAAAATAGGCAACCCCTACATGTGAAACCACTCTCCACCTTAGGTAGTCCTCCACCAAAAGCCTTTGCATGCTCCTCATTGTTTATGCACCACCAAGCTCTCTTCCACTGCTTATCACTCTCCCCGTGACCACCTCAAACAGCCCCTCAATTTTCTGTTATTATGGTTGCACAGCACATCCACGAGCCACCATGTTCCAGTGTGTATATCCCATGGCAGCTAGCCTTAGCCTTTATGGTATTTTCTTCCAAGCCAGAATTGTAACAGCCTATTAGAAATTCAGTGGATGAATTTATTTAAACTTTAGGATCATTATGAAAATCTCAAAAATGTCTCACGAATCGAGCAATTGAATATGATTGAATCTGTTAGCATAGTCAGTTTTTGGCCCACTTAGCTATCAGAAACACAATTTCATTTATTTGAAATACTTAGGAGTGTGAGAATGAGAAACTATCTACGTCATTAGTTTAAGATGAATACTTAGGATTTTACGCCTCAATAAAACAATTTTTGTTTTGCGGACAACATATGTTTGAAAACATGTTTTGATTTGTTCTAGGCACTTAGGAATTGAATTTTGTGAAATGAAGTACACTCTTAGCTTCATAGGATTATTTTGAATTCTATGGTGTAAAGTTATTTTCACAAATTTTAGAGAAGAGTAAATCTTGTCCAAATCAGTCTAGAAAAGTTTCATTCGGATGCTTTGCAAGATCTTAGCCATACTTGGTGAATAGTATTGCACTTAGCACCAAGAGGAGCCATAAGATAGAAATATGAAGGAAATGAAAGAAAAATCAAGTTTTGTGATCATGCCAGTACCTAAGAAAAACACTATTTTATCCAACTATTCATTTTTGTGCCAAACCAAAGTCGGTTTTGACCTTAGTAAAACTCCAAATACTTATAACCCAATTGAAATCCTAAATGTCTTGTGGAATCTAAAACCCTAAATGAAGCTTGGTTTAGTTTAGTATTTAATCATTCGATTAAATTACTTCTATATGCTATTAACCATTCAAATTCATGTCATTACACTCTTATCCATTCTTTTATACTATATTATTTTTATTGGGTCATGAAAAATTAGATTTGAACTTGATAGAAACTGAAACTCCAAACCAAATCCTATTGAAACCTCAAATGAAGCCCAATCGGTTTAAGCTCATTAAGCACAAGAAGCATTTTACCGATTTTTCCACTTATAGAAGTAAGATGCCTACTTGTGAAAAATTATCGTGACAACATATCAATTGGGGTTTGTGCAATAGACTATGCTATCATGAATTGTCTTGGTGGTGTTAGGTTATTTTAATCAATCTGAATTAATTTATCAGAATAATTATTTGGGTCAAATACTTCGACCCAAACCTGACATGCCTATTTTAAGGGTAGATCCATTACAACTCAGTTGGTCCATTTATTTATCTGGGATGGATCAGGTCAAGCTGATACACCTTGCTTTAAAAAACTGAAGAATGAAAATTTACTCAAAAATATTTGATCATTCCAATTATTATTTGTTTACATGCACATATATGTAAATGAATTGGACAAACTACATATGGACTTGGTTTTCAATCTTGGTGGAAATTTGAAGCCAAAATGATGGAAGGGGATTTGGATTTGATGATGTTGAGTTGACATATTCTACGTTGATAGTGTTGGATTACTTAAAGAAGGAAGATTAGTGCAAATATGATAATAAAATCTAAAGATTCATATGATTGAGGCAATATATATTGTGTACTCGTCATATTTGGACCATAACTTTGACTACGGGTATTAGAATCGCATATGAACCCAATTAAAATGTTACGCCTAATGGTCCTCAGTTTGATCCCAAAATCAGTTGTTTCTTCCTCTTAATCATCAATCTGAGTTATTTTTTTTTCCCTTTTATAGAAATGGTTGGCTGTGATTTTTAGAGGATTTTTAGAAATGGTTACCTCAACCCCCATCGCTTATTGGACCATACTGTTGGCTCACCCTTGACAAACAAAATACATTAAGAAATTAGTTGAATGGAATAATAGGTTTTGCCAATATTCACAAGATGAATATGTGCCTGCCATCATTTGATAATCATATAGCCATCGTGTTTCCAAGGTCGACCCAACTATAATGGCAAGATGCAATTGAAATAAATTAAGGAAAACATCAAATTAGCCTTACAATGATTTGAATTTTTCAAACGGGAAATTCTATAGGGTCACTTTCTGAGGATTAATACGAACTGTCTGTCACAATATCAATCAAATCAGATTGAGACTATCACAGGCATTTGTTCATCAACTAGCAACTTGCTAAGGATTAGGAGTGTAACCGGTCTAGTCCAGTCCAGTTTTGGACAAAATTTAGGACTGAATCAGTATGTACCGGTTTTGCATTTTTCAAAATCTATTACGCACCGGTTACCCTCTTAAACTGATATTTCGATTTTATCGATTTTCAGTTCAGTTCGATCCGGTTTTCAAGTTTTAATGTACCACATTATATATTATATAATATATATAATATAGAATATTATAGTATATAATACTATAGTGATAATATATTATAGTATATTATATTATATATTATAATTGTATTATAGACTATAGTGATATATTATAATATATAATATAATGATATATTATAGTATAGTATAATATAAAGTGATATATTATTAACTATTAATACAAAAAATAAAATACTATAATATTTTAAAATTTAATATTATTAATTAGTAATTTCTCGTATGATACAAAACTATTTTATATATAATTATATATTATATATAAAAGCTATATAAAATAGAAAAAATTAAAAAATATATATGAACCGGTCAAATCTGGTTTTAGAAAAAGAAAAATAGAAACCGGACCAATTTTGATCAGTTTTAATAAAAATAAAACCGGTACCGGACCCAACCAAACTCGGGACTGGATCGATTCCACCGGTTTGGCCAGGTTCGGTCTGGTTTCTTGGTTCACTCCTTTTATTTTTTACCCCCCTAATTAGGATTTACATTAAGAAGTCTCTTCTTTTCTTCTGCGAACATAAAGAGTACTATTTATAGCTTTAGAGTAATCATCCTAGAAAGAGAAAGCAATGATGCACATGACATTTTATTTTCTCCCACACACATTTGAGATCCCCTCTCTCTTTGCCTGCCTTCTCAAGCAAATTAGTTGCTGAAACAACATCAGTCCCACTATCCATAGATTCTTTTACCTTTCCAAGACAGATAAGCTGGAAACAACTATGGATTTGCAACTGAAGTTGCCACTTTTCACCTAACTTCACCCTCTCTCAGCCCCAATAAAAGCCATATCCTCCCTTCCACGCACCTCATCAAGCCCCCTCCAATCACAACTCTTGCATCTCCCAAGCTATACATAGCCATCAACCCAACAAGAATTAGAAAGATGACCAAGCAAGCTTTCTCCGTCCTCTCACTTCTACTTTTTTTCTCTCTCTCTCTTCCATAGCATAACAACTTTAGCTCAGCCTGTTTGGCTCCAACCCCACTAGTTGTTGCTCCAGCACAGCCGGCCACTCTCCCAGCCACTCCACCGGTAGCACACGCCCAACCTCCAACCCTGCCTGCCACACCCTCAACCCAAATTGCAAGTGCCCTAGTCCAATCTGCCCAAGTCCCTATCCAAAAAGGTTCTATAGATTGTAAATATTTTGAGAAACACTATCTCACGAGTTAAAATGGAAAGTGTGACTGCATTCATATATATATATATATATATATATATTAATATACAATATGGTGTCTATCTATGGAAAGACTACATAAAAAAGAAAGATTTCTATACAAAAAAATATACAGCTACTTGAGAACTTAATACACGTGATTTAATCCTATAGATATACAATAGTTGACTAGAGAGGGTTGCTAAGAATATTGCTGCTGAGAATATTGCTGAGTGTTGCTGTGATCATGTGTTGATATCCTTGATTGATGCACAACTGTGAATGTTTTGATTTCATTCCTTTTCTTTCCCCTCAAACTTGGTTGTGGAAGAAAGTAGAGACCAAGTTTGTTACACAGCTGTTTGAACTGAGTCTTGAGTAAAGGCTTGGCGAACAAATCTGCAAGCTGGGCAAGTGAGGTGACAAATTTAGTTTCTAAGGAACCAAGTGCCACTCTTTCCCTTACATAATAATAATCAAGCTCAATGTGCTTTGTCTGAGCATGTAGAACTGTATTTACTGTCACAAATAAGGCACTCATGTTGTCATAATGAAGAATAGGTGTTTGAAGAGAGGCACTCTAAGGTCTCAAAGTAGAGTGGAAATCCATGTCAATTTTGTTGCTGTGGAAGCCATTACCCTATATTCTACTTCTACACTAGACAGTGCAACTGTTGGTTGCTTCTTTGCACTCTAAGAGATGTAATTGCTACCAAGGAATGTATAATAGCTTGAGGTGGATCTCCTTGTGGTGGGGCAATCAGCCCAATCTGCATCTGAGAATTCATATAAGTCAAGGCTGTTGTTTGAGGTGATGCATAGACCAAGTGCAGCTGTACTTTGCAAGTACCTAAGGATCTTTTTAACAAGCTGGAAATCAGCCACAATAGGTGCTTGTAGGAATTGACAGACATAGTTCACACTAAATGATAAGTCTGGTCCGGTGAAGGTTAGGTACTACAAACCACCAACAAGACTTCTATAGAGTGTAAGATCATCAAAGAGTTGGTCTGAGGCAGATTTGAGTTGTCCTATGGTTGGCATAGGTGTTGCCAAGGGCTTGCATTCATGCATGTTGGCTTGAGTGAGTAATTCCATGATGAACTTATGCTAATTCAAGAAGAGATCAGGACTAACTTGTGGACTTCGATCCCCAAAAAAATGATGTAGAAAACCTAGGTCTTTTATAGAGAATTGAGTATTGAGTTGAGAGATGAGCCACTGAATTCTCTATGGATTATCTCCTGTGACCACCATGTTATCCAGATAAAGGGGAAGAATAAGAACTCCATGGTTTGAGTGACAAATAAAAAGACTTGGGCCTGCTGAGCTTGAGAAGAAACCAAGTTGCAATAAAAAATCACTCAACCTATCAAACCAAGCTCGAGGAGCTTGTTTGAGGCGATACAAGGCACATTTGAGATTGCATACATGCTGGGGATACTTTGGATCTTCAAATCTAGGTGGCTGTTGCATGTAAACAGGGGTGTTAAGAAAACCATGTAAAAAAGCATTCTTAACATCTAATTGGTTAAGTTCCCAGTGTTTAATAGTGGCAAGGGTGAGGACAGTTCTAATACTTGCAGGTTTCACAACTGGTGAAAAAGTTTCTGAAAAATCTATCCCATTAACTTGACTGAAACCTTTAGCAACTAGTCTTGCTTTAAGTCTCTCAATAGTACTGTCAGCCTTAAGCTTGGCTTTATAAACCCACTTGCAGCCTATTACATTCATACCCTCAGGTTTGGGAACTAATTTCCAAGTATTGTTCTTGGCAAGAGCATTGAGTTCCTTCTCCATTGCAGCAGACCAACCAGGATGTTTCAGTGCAGATTTAACTAACTTTGGTTCACTAGGTATAGGAACAATGTGATGCAGGTTTGCATACCAAGGGTTAGGTTTGTGAATGCCACATCTAGCCCTAGTTTGCATAGGGTGTGTAGTTGAAATGGGCTAGGCAGCAGGCTGAACAAAGATAGATGTTGATGGATGAGGCAGGTCATTTGTTTGTGAAGAGGCAGTGGGAGCAACATGAGATGAGGAAGGAGTATTCTGAGGTAATGATAAAGAAGGAGGAGCATAAGCAGAGGGCAATGGATGCAATGCAGACTCCTTTGAGTGCATTGCAAGCTCTTCCCATTCAGTGAAGGTAGAAATTTCCCCCTCAACAGTAGGAGATGCATAAAGCATAGTGGGTGTAGAGTAAGGTAAAATTGACTCATCAAACACCACATGTCTTGAGATATAGATGCGGCCAGTGGGTGGATAAAGGCATCGATAGCCTTTTTGTTTATTGCTATAGCCAATAAAAACACAAGGCAAGGATTTGGGTTCAAGCTTGTGAGACCTATATTCTCCAAGATAGGGAAAACTTCTAGACCCAAGGGTTTTGAGTATACTATAGTTAGGGTTTTTGGCATAAAGTCTAAAGAAGGGTGAGTCCATATTAAGCACAGGGGTAGGCAACCAGTTTAATAAAAAAATTGCAGTAGAAAAATAGTCTAGCCAGAACCTGGGTGGTAATTTTGCATGAAAAATCATGGTTAGCCCGAGATTTGTGATGTTCCTATGCTTCCTTTTCGCTTTCCAATTCTGTTCAGGGGTTTTGGGACAAGCAGACTGATGAATAATGCCATTGTTTTGAAGATATGCAATAGGCTTGGCATTATTAAACTCCTCTCATTCAATAGTTTGAAACACTTGAATTTTAGCATCAAATTGACACTTAACAAACAGATAGCTGAGTGCAGATCATATTTGTGCTTGAGAGGAATCAACCATGTAAAATTTGTAGCTTCATAAACAAAAATAGTATAAAATTTAAGCTTGTCCCTTGAAAGGGTAGGAGCTGGTCCCTATAAATCACAATGGATTTTATCAAAAGGAACAGTAACAAAGTGGTTTCTAGAAAGAAAAGGTAACTTGCATGTTTTTTCCATTTGACAACTTGTACAAATTTATGACGAAGTTTGTTTGGACTCGAGAGTAATGAACTTTTTATTACAGAGAAAGTCTAAAATTCTTGAGTTGGGATGTCCAAGCCTTTGATGCCATTGCTCCTTCTTTGTAGATCGAAATCTAGAAGAGTAAAAACTCTCTTTATTCTAAGGACTTGAAGTAGAATAAAAAATGTATAGGCCTCTTTGATTCTTGCTTGTTGCCACTGTCTTCTGAGTTACCTTGTCCTTTCACACAAAACCATGTCCATTAAATTCAAATTGTAGAGGATAAGCAGTAGTTAACTTGCTAATAGATAATAAGTTTTTCTTGATTTCAGAAACTGCTAGCACATCATTTAACAAAATTTGAGAATTAGGAGAGCCAACAAATGCCTGTCCAACGTGAGTGATTGGTAATACCTTTCCATTTCCTACCATTATTCCATCATGGCCTTGGTATAGAGTTAGGGAATGAAGAATACCTTCATTGACAGTCATGTGATTAGTAGCCCCAGTGTCAGGATGCTAGGAAGAAGTCTCGTGAGTTTCCTCTAGTTTGATTGCTGCAAAACTTTGAGGGAGACTGTCATGTGTAAAAGAATGGTTAAATCTTTCAAAGCACTTCAAGACAATGTGGTTCTTTTGTTACCAATCTGACAGATAATGTCTTGTCTGTTTGTAGATTTGTTATTGGATGGGGAGGCACGATGGTTGTTGCTGTAATTTTGATTGGGAGGAGTATTTGATTTTGAGCTAGTAGATGACCCTTGCACAGAACCTCAGCCTTTGGATGTGAAAGAACCAGAGTTGGCATTGGATTTCTTGTTCTTAAATTGCTTCTGGCCATAGAAAACCATAGAAGAATTGTTAACATCAATTTTGTACTTGTCTGTGTAGCTCTCCAATAAAGTTACAACTTTTGAGTAGGTAGGGAGTGGGGGCTTGAGCTTAGTTGCAGTAAAGACTTCAAATTATTTACCAGGTCCATTAAGCAGCCACCATGACTTCTTATGTTCAGCTACAGGCTTGCCAATAGCAGCAAGTTCATCACACACAGTTTTGAATTTTCTGAGGTATTCACCTAAGGAGTCAGGTTCTTTGGTGATGGATGCAAGTCTTTACTTAATAGCAAGACTTCTATAAGAGGAAACTCGTGCAAAGGCATGAACCAAAGCATGCCACACTTCTGAGGCAATGTTCAGGCCAACAACAGTGCCTAACACTTCCTCAGATAAGGTGGCTGTAAGCCAACCTTTAACCAATTGATCAGACTTGCACCACTTGGAATACAATGGATTAGGCTGAGAAGGATTACCTTGGAGACATTGAGATAGAGGTTCAATGTCACTTGTTATGAATCCTTGATGATCATAATTTTCTAAAATGTTTAACATTGAGTTTTCTAAAGCAGAAAGTTGCTGGAAGTTAGTTAAAGAGAAACAAAGTTGGACACAGTCTGTGAGATAGGATATGGATAGGGGTCAAAGGAAGTTGAAATATGCGAGGTCTCAGGGTTCTCCATGAGAGGGAAAAAAAAAATTACACAGCTCTATTTCAACCTGTAGAGGCTCTTGATACCATATAAATATTTTGAGAAACACTATCTCACGAGTTGAGATAAAGAGTGTGACTGCATTCATATATATATATATATATATCAATATACAATCTGGTGTCTATCTATGAAAAGACTACATAAAAATGAAAGATTTTTATACAAGAAGTATACAGCTACCAGAGAACTCAATACACATGATTTACTCCTATAGATATACACTAGTTGACTAGAGAGGATTGCTGAGAATATTGCTGTGTAGAATATTGCTGAGTGTTGATGTGATCATGTGTTGATATCCTTGATTGATGCACAACTGTGAATGTTTTGATTTCATTCATTTTTACAAATGTCATCAAAATCCTAAAAAAGGCCCATGGTTACTCAGTCTTTATCTGCCTCTTAAAGAGCACTGGAGTAGCAGAACAACTATTCGGGCAACTTAAAAATTCAAACATTGGGTTTACCATATTTGCTCTAACAGATAGTACATTTTTGAATCTCAAACTAGGCATTATAAACTCTCTATCAAACTTGCAAAAAACACAATTAATACAATTTCACATCTTAAACAACTTGGTTGCTCTCTCAAACTTTCAAACTCTGAGCAATCCTGTGCCAGCATAGGCTGGAGATACTAGTGCCGGTGAATTCCCTCTAAACGTGACTACTGCTGGCAATCAGGTGAGCATAACAAGTGGTCTAATGAATAGCACATTGGGTGGTACAATATATTTAGATAACCATCTTGCTATATATCAATTGGATAAAGTGCTTCTTCCTCTAGACTTTTTTTCTCCCAAGCCTAAAGTAGCAACAGCCCCCAAATTGTCCAAGCCAGATGCTATGACTACAACTGCTGGTGATGTCGTTGTTGCAGCCAAAGTGGATGCGTCTAGTGCAATGTGCCTCAGGGACAATTGGAACAGAATGATGTTATCCATTGGAGTTGTGGCTTTATTCTTTGTGAGGAAGGGAACTTGATGGCGTTGATCTGCTACGTTCGGTTGAAGAATTGTGCTTTCAAAATAATTGCCAAAATCTCTTTTGAAACCCATATGTATCATTTTTTCCTTTTTTGCTTTGTAAGTCCATGTTAAGGACTAATTTTGCGGATATTTTTAGTTTTTTAAATGTTTCCGACTTTTTCATTTTTGCTTTCAATGAATTCATATTTCGTTTTATGTCTTGGTCATCTTCGTAATTTGGAATGTATGGTTTGCATGCAAAGCTTCTATAGAATTAGACAGAGATTGACAAACAAAGTTTTTATTTTTTTATTTTTAAAAAGAATAATAATCTTATTACTCAACAAGTCTTAGAACATCTCTTGAGATACAAAGTGGAATTTCTTCTATGCCTATAAGATCCTCGTGAAGAGATAAAACTTCTTGAGCAAGAACATGATGAGTTGTTTTGTTGCAAGCTCTTTTAATGTGTTTAGCAGACCAATTTGCAAAAGAATTAAGCAAAACTTTAGTATCTTCTATTAACCACCCGACTTGGCTCCAATCAGAATGAGCACCTGAAAGATTATGGACCACTTGTAATGCATCTCATTCTAAAATGAAAGAATGAATGCCCATATCTTTACATAAATTAGTTGCCATCATAGTTGCTAGGGATTCAACCACCCTTGGAGTCACAACAATATCTCTAGAAGCATTAACAGACCCAATCAACTCTCCTTCTCCATCTTGGATAATAACCCTAATGCCTATTTATCCTGTTTCCTTGGTCATAGCAGCCAATTGGCTTAATAATAAAAAAAATGTTGGCTTCATCCATCTTTGATTCTATTACTGCTATTGAACCTGTGAAGGTTGTTGCTGCTTATAAAGGATTTGAGATTGTTGAAAAGAATGCCAGTTCTCCTTAGCCTTCAACTGGATGGATGAGGGATGATCAAAAGTTTTCCTATGAATAACATCATTCATCTAGTCCTCCGATCCAGGGTTTGATAGCTGTTTGACTCACTCAAAAATGAGTAGCACAAAGGCTATCCCAAGTGCAGGAGGATGTCGTGTAATAATTAGAAATAAATTCCTAGATCGTCTCCTCAGGGAAAGTTACTTAAAATTAAACTCGTTGAAAAATATGAAAAAAAAAACTTCACAAAGAGAAAACAAGATGATGATATGTGCAATGGATGGAAGAGGTTACTAGTCATGGACTAGATTCATGTTTTTAGATTTTGATTGTCAGATTGGAATGTAAAGGACTAATAGATTAAACTCAGAAATTAATAAAACTAAATTAAGAATTAAACTAAATTAGAAAGTAATTGACAAAACATGAACTGAAAATTGAAAATGCCCAAAACCAAGATTCTAGAATTCATCTTTGTATTTAAATCATAAATTCTCAAAATAACACATAATAATTGCAATCACTATTAAATGAAGGCTTAAAAAAGTGAGAAAAATAAATAACATGAAATATGTAAACAGCAAAAAAATTACCCAAACTTCTAAGCCAAAAAATCTCAAAAGTATTTCATAAACTTTAAAATGAAGTTAAATAAAATAGAGAATGAAAAGTCTAGACGAAAACTCTCTTTCATCATTCAATTGAAATCTAAAGCAAAAGGAAACAACTTCTCATGTATCACTCTTGAAAATTAATCTCCAAACCTTTAATGAAAACTTTACAACAACTCCTCTACCCCCACGTATGATGTTTCAGAAAAAAAAATAAAAAACAAAAGCTTATAACCAAACCTTTCTTGCAATAAATTAAGGTAACATACTTAATGAAAACTTCTAAAACAATTCTTTTGTTGCATGAAACCAACTAGCACACTTGCAAGAAATTAAGGCATTACACTTAATGAAATAAAATTCTAAAACAATTCTTAGCACACTTAATAAAAAAAAAACTCCAAAACACCAAAGCATTTCAGCTCCCCCAAAACTGCTAAACATCCACCAAAGCCCTCTTCTCCTCCTTCCCCTTTTCTTTGTTCTCTAAGGCCTTTTTATACCCGTGTGTCTCAACCATCCAGCTGTCTTCCTTCTCCAAATTTCTCCAATTCGGTGGAAAGGCAGCAACCTTTAACGGCTTCCATGTCAAATTCGGTGGAGAGGCAGCCTAATTCTTTAATGTAGATTCGGTGGACAGCAGCCTTCAATGACTTTCAGCTCATTCATTCCTTTTTTTTTATTCAATCACATGCACATCACAATCTCCCTCTTCTCTCCAACTCATCCACGTTTTCAGCTAGCTCAAAATCAGCCTCTTCTCTTCTTGCTTTCACTTCTTTTCACATTTTTTTTATTCAATCATGCACCGGCTCCTTTTCATTTCTTCCATGGGATCACGTTTCAGCTCCTTCTTCCACCTTGCCAAGTTGTTGCCATGTGAATGGATTAAATTCATGTGATATGCAACCACTTGGAAGACAAAAAGGGGTATTTTTCCGTGGGTTGGAAAGGAGATTTATTTGAGTGTGAAAAAGGGATCCGTGAGGTTTGAGGGGCATGTAGGGTTATGAGACTAAGTGTGAGGTGGCATGAGTATTCGGTGGGGTGAGCTTAAGGCTTCACATGGGTAGTGGGAAGGTAGGGTTTTCCGAATGATGAGGGGTGACTTGATTAGTGGAAAGGCAACTTGGTTGGTTACCACTCATAGGTGTCGGCTAGAGTTGGATGGTGAAGGGATCCGTGTGTGAGAGAGTAGGGTGATTAGGATTTCCTTATTTGAGAGGGGCAGCTTTTGCTAAAGTTAAAGGAAGGTGTCTAGGGGTCTCTTTTAGGTAAGTGGACTAGAGTTTTGTGGAAAAAGGGAGCTTTGTTGGCCGGCAAGTGGGGCTTGGGTTTAATGATGTGTAGGTGAGTGGAGGTAAGCTAAAAGGGGCCATGTGAGTGATGGGTAGGTGCCGAATTGTTAAAGAAAGAGGCAAGATGAGTAGAGCTGGTTCTTGGTGAGAGGTTGCCGAGTGGATGGGAATAAAGAAATGGAAAAGCTTACTTTTTGGCCTTTTGGAAAAACAATTGTGTAATGGTGTTATGTTTCCCGAAATTAGGGGTGGAAAGCTTGCTTTTTTTTGACCTTTTGGAAAAGCAATTTGTCTAGGCATCCTTTTGAGGTGGCGGTTTAGGGTCATCCTAGGTTGATGGGCAATGGGATGGATGGTTAGGATTTATATATGAAGGGATCCATTGGTGAGATGGTAGCTAGCCGAAATGACTAAGGGCAAATTAGCTAATGAAAAGGCAAATTGACCACTTTTTAGGTGATGGCTATGTTTGAGGGAAATGAAGGATGGGTTGGACGGCAAGTGAGGGCTAGGCTTTGGAAGTTTGGTGGCTTGTTGGAGGGCAATGGTGGGTCACGGTTTAAATGAGCATGATGTGGGGTGATTGGTGTGGCCGTGTATGAAGTTAGATGGAGTTGGGAGTGTTTGAATGGTGGGAAAACTCAAGACAAAGTATGAACAAGGCATGAACATAATGAACCATAATATGCAAGAAAAATGGAGATGGAGATTAAAAGAAAAAAAAGAAAACACTCAACAACAAAATAACACAATTGAAAGATTAGCTTGAGCAACTTCCATTCACGGATGGCAAGAAGTGCTTCTATCTTTTGAGGTTCATGGATTGAACCCAAAGATGGAAAGATAGCTCAAGAAACTTCATGAACATGAAGAACAAGAAGAACAATGGTACAAATGCAAATGATAATGGAAAGCAAGAAAAATTATGGATTAGAATGTACAGTAATCAATAGTTGGTAAAATTCAAGCAGAAATTCATGCTTTTAATCAATTAAAATCACAACTTTGATTGATTCATTTATCCATATAAAACCAATGATAAAGTAATGAAAGAATTAAAATATATTGGTTCTAAAAGCATTAAAAATGCAATAATTCAGCTCAATCACACCCCACAACTAGCATTTTGCTAATCCTTGAGCAAAATAGTGAAAATTAATTGAGATGAATATTGCATAAAGATCGAAATTCAAACAAAAACAATCGAACACCATTCTGAATTCTCTCAAAAGTGACATGTTACTACTCAACCCCCAAGGGTTATACCTACCAAGACTATCTCAACAATCTTTCACATAGAATTAAGGCAAATATCTCAGGACTCAAATGTGTGTGTAGAGCTAGACCGGTTGTGTGTTTCTCATTACTAGCCATGATTTGCCATAGGATTTTTCATCCTTAAGATTAATCATTGCTGATTCTAACTACCTCAAAGCCCAAGGGACTAGCAGTTTTCATGCCAGCTCTGTTTTTAAAGGTTGGACACTCAACCCCCAAAGTCTTGGGTAACTTTTTCTATCCCTTTTTATTTAGAAAAGTTCACTAAGTTGCCTTTATTCATTTTCTCTCTTTTTTTTTTTAATTTTTTATTTATTTTTTTATTTTTTCTTCTTTTCTTTTCATTCTAATCTTTTCAAATCCTTTTTTTTTTCTTTTTGGCATGGCTCGGTAGTCCTGTAGTTTACTTCTCAAATGTTAAATCAATGAATGGTAAATAAGGAACACTATAAGCGTAAGTATGTGCAAAATGTCCTTCAAAATTTACCTTTCGTTCTACAAAACTTTTATCAAGTTTCATCTCAATAAGCATAACATCCTGGTATTTCAAGCCACATATCAACAAAATATGATGCATCAAAAATCATGCTCTATGTTTAAGCTTGAAAATAAATCTTCACAAATGATCCCGCTCAACTATTCCACCAAGCTGCTCAAATTTCACAAATCTTTTTTTTTATATATATATATATATGTATATATATATGTGTGTGTGTGCACACATGCTACCCCCCAAGTAGTGAGAGACATAGTCCTCAATGAATCAAACGAAAGAGAACAAAGTGCATAGAACTAAGCAAGCAAAACAAACAATCAACATTAAATATAAAACCAAAGCAAAAGAACAAATAAAATAAATGCAAGTAA
Source organism: Carya illinoinensis (assembly GCF_018687715.1). Lineage (NCBI taxonomy): Eukaryota > Viridiplantae > Streptophyta > Magnoliopsida > Fagales > Juglandaceae > Carya > Carya illinoinensis. Next base: position 14,031,155 of record NC_056764.1, on the reverse strand, counting down.
AGAAAATTGTAAATAAGGAAAAACAACTTAAAACACTTCCCTGGGGTCTTGCACAAGCAAGATCTCTTCATGTGGATCAAAGACCTTCAGAAATGACTTTAGACGTTGTCCGTTGACAGTGAAGCTGTTACCATTCTTTGAATTGACAATGTCTACCGCGCCATGAGGATGAACGGTCTTTACAATGTACGGCCCACTCCATCGGGATTTCAACTTTCCAGAAAAAATGTGCAAGCGAGAGTTGTAAAGAAGAACTTCCTGGCCAAGTGTGAAATGCTTTGGATGAATTTTCTGATCATGCAGAATTTTCATGCGTTCCTTTGCCAGTTGCGCATTGTCATAAGCATTCCGACGAGTTTAATCCAATTCATTGATCTGCAATTTTCTCAACCCTGAAGTTTCATCAAGTGACAAGTTAACATGTTTTATGGCCTACAAAACTCGATGCTGAATATCAACAGGTAAATGACAAGCTTTACCATAAACTAATCGATAGAGAGACATTCCTAGATTTGTTTTAAAAGCTGTCCTATAAGCCCACAAAGTATCAAGAAGTTTAATCGACCAATCTTTCCTATTAGGCTTGATGGTTTTCTCTAAAATGATTTTTATCTCTCTGTTTGCCAATTCAGCTTGCCCATTTGTTTGAGGGTGATAAGGGGTAGAAACTCTGTGTGTAATACCATATTTCTTCACAAGTGTAGAAAATGGTTTGTTGCAAAAATGAGAACCCCCATCGCTTATGATAACTTTAGGCATGCCAAAACGAGCAAACAGAGATTGCAAAAATTTTAGGACAACATGATGGTCATTTGTTTTGCAAGCAATGGCCTCCACCCATTTTGAAACATAATCCACAGCTAAAAGGATATATGCGTTTCCAAAAGAAACCAGAAAAGGTCCCATGAAGTCTATTCCCCATCAATAAAAAATTTCTAAAGTCAGAATAAGGGAAAGAGGCATCATGTTTCTTTTGCTAATGGATCCCAATTTTTGACAAGGTTCACAAGCCTTACAAAAATCATAAGCATCTTTAAACATGGAAGGCCAGTAAAAATAGCTTTGCAAAATTTTTGATATTGTTTTCTTTGCTGAAAAATGGCCACCACATGCACCCATATGACAAAATCTCAAAACCGAAGAAAACTCATCATCAGGAATGCATCTTCAAATCAATTGATCCGAACAATATTTAAAAAGATATGGGTCATCAAAGAAATGTTTTACCTTAGATAAAAACCGACGCTTATCTTGGGTTGACCATTCAGAAGGCATTCGCCCAGTCACCAGATAATTTACTATGTCAGCATACCAGGGAGCTCTATCAACCACAAACAGCTACTCATCCGAGAAACTATCATCAAGAGGAAGGCTGACATGTGAAGAAGGAAATGATGACAATCTAGAGAGGTGGTCAGCTACCACGTTTTCAACTCCTTTCTTGTCCTTAATGTTGATGTTGAACTCTTGAAGTAATAGAATCCAGCGAATCAAGCGTGGTTTTGCATCTTTCTTAGCCAACAAATACTTAAGAGCAGAGTGGTCAGTGAAAATAGTAACAGGAGAACCAAGAATATAAGCCCAGAATTTATCAAGTGCAAAAACCATTACAAGCAATTCTTTTTCAGTAGTGGTATAATTTTTCTGGGCATCATTCAAGGTTCTACTAGCATAGTAAATCACACATGGTCTATTATCCACATGCTGCCCCAAAACAGCTCCTAAGGTATAGTCACTAGCATCTGTCATAATCTCAAAGGAAATGTCCCACTGCAGGGATTGCACAATAGGCACTACAAGAAATCGTAGTTTTACCGGCGATTTTATAATCGCCGTGGACTAAAACGCTGCTATATGTAATAATGTGCCTGCGATTAGGAACTCGCCGCATTGTTCTACAAATTCACTGGCGCCATCTAATTAAATGGTTTTAGCGGCGACTACAAAAATATATTGCAACGACATTCCACGCCGCAACATCCCTTATTTGCATTTAGTGTCGGGATAGACTCAGGGCGCCAAACACTTTCCCCCCAACTTATTTCCCCCGCCCTCACCATCGCACACCCATCTAATTCGAAAAATCGAAGTGGAGGAATCGGTGACCAAAATCTCCGCCGGCAACCTCCCCCGACTGAAACCCCTCCTCATTGCCCCCATTTTCCACTCCTCGTCGACCCACACCGGTGTTCTCCTTCCAGTTGTTTAGCTTCCCCTGTTTCACTGTCTCCGAAATTCAACCGGTGTTTCAGTCCCTCGTTTGCACATGCCGGCTGCCGAGGAAGAAGGCCAGTCGTTTCTCGTCGAAACAGATGAAAGGTTAGCCACTTTAATTTGCTTTGTGGCTTCTTCTTTGTACTTGTGATCACTGCCACTTCTTTTAGGGTTTGAATATCTGTCTAGAATGACATAGACAATGCTAGCCATGATTTTAATAGGAAAAATCATGATCTAAGGTGACATTAGAAAAACATTACCATGTTGTGATGTGAATAATTTGTGGCTATAATAATTTTAATGTAAGCTGGTATACATTCAAAACCCTTGAATATTATTCTCTTCCTTTTTCGAGTGAAATCAATTGAGAATAGTCTTGCATGCCTGACTCAGTCTTCGTGTCACCTAATTTTATTAGAGTATAACTATCGATTATATATATGAGAAATTCTATATGTATATATCCTCTGTTTCACTCACTGAGTTATCAATACTACGTTTGCTTGATTAACCCTGGAGCTGTACGTTGATGTTCCTTTAGTTTTGGTGTAATAATTGGCTTAAAATCGACGTGTATTCTTGGTGATAAATTGGTCCCAACCATCCAAATAAGTTATTTTAGGCTACAATAATTTTTGTTTTTAGTTGGGTTAAGCATGGACTACCTTAGTTCCCCAATGCTAAATCCACAAATTGTGGCCCACGAAAATCACCTGTTGTTCACCACCACAAGCAAACAGTGACCTCCACGTCCAACTGTCTCTCCCCCTTCCTCTAGATTAAAATCCATCACTATGCAGCTCCACTCCTTACATCATACGCCACAAGTTGCGTACCCGACTTGTTGTAAGTTAATTGAATTGTACATGGTTCTAATGGAGGAGAGGAGGTTGTATTTTGTGCAAGTTGTAAATACTGTGAAGTTGGTGTACTATGTTGGGAAATGTGTATTTTGTACAAGTTTTAATACTAGTTTAACAGATAGGTCAGCTTTTTGGGTCATGTAATTTTTGACTTTCACTTGTAATGCTATTGAATGGTAATAACCATGTCTAATGATGTTGGTGTTAATGTTCAGTCAAGTTCTTTTTTACATGTTATTTTTTGGCTCTACTATTTTCTATAGCTCATAATTAAAAGTATTGAATGGTTGTAAATATTGTTTATCAACTTTAATAGTTTTAAAGTTCTTTCTAGTGTGTGTAATTGGTGTACTGGTCAGAAATGGATGTTGTGGCAACCAAACACAAACCGTAACATGTGAAAATGGACCTATGCTTCTTATGGGGACCAATGTTTGTTGCATGGTTGATCATGGTCCACACACTAAGTTGCATTTCCACAAAGTTGGATGCAGCTATGTAGAGAATTAAAAAAAAACATTTTAACACAATTATGTCATAGTTTAATACCTGGTGTCATTTCAACAGCATAATTCATAAGTTAAAACCAAAATACTTTATAAACAGAGGCTATTGAGACTTTATTCAATACAATTCAAGTAACTTACAATCAAAATACTTCTTAAACTCACAACAACACAATCCATACCATGTGAACAGAGCTCAAAATTAGATGTTTCAGTCCCCAAAATTAGATGTAGTCTTTCTTTTCTTGTCTTGTGATTGTTCTTTTCCTGTTCCATTTTCCTTTTTCTCCATTTCCCTAAATTTCTTTTTGCTTCTGGTTGGAGGCTTAGATCTTAACTTATTTTCTGAGACTTGTACCTGTATATTATGCCATACCTGTGCTCCATAATAAACGGTCATTATGGAGCTCTTAACTGGACTTTCCAACCCAGAAAATACTGTCCCCTGCCACCTGATTCAATTGTACTCAAAAGCACCCAAGTTATCTTCTTTCCATATCAATAAACTACTTGGGGCAGTGGGGATACTCGCCAAATGTTGTATCGAGGTAAGTCCTCTGGCTGGAATAATATTCCTCCTGGAAACAATGAAGAGGATGACCATAAAGATCATTATTTAAATGGAACAAGGGGAAAACATCTTTGGGTTGGTTTGGCACGTGGATGGAATCAAAGTTCTGGTTGGAAAAGTGGATCAAATGATGGAAAAAATGATGATTCTAATTGGGGCAGAAGTAGTTGGAGCTCCAGATCAAGTGATGCCACTAGAAATCCAGCTTGAATTCATGGGGTAGAAAAAGGCAGGCAGATGAAGATGGGAACCAAGATTCTAATTGGGGCAAAAGTACTTTCTGGAACTCTGAATCTGGTGATGCAAACAAACATGTTTCAGGCTGGGGCAATAAAAGCAATTGGTGCAAGTGGCAATCAGTCAATAGCTGGTGGAAGTGGAGACCAAATGGAGAGTTTCAGTTAAAGGGCAAGTGAATGGGAATTACAGAGGAGGTTTTGGAGGTAGAGGGAGTTCAGACAGGAGAGGCTCTAGAGGTAGAGGGGGTTTTGTTTGCAGAGGTGGATACAGGGGGTGTTTTGGTGGCAGAGGCAGAGATTGGGGGGGTTTTGGAGGTAGAGGTAGATCAGACATAGGAGGTTATGGTGGTAGGTCAGACCGAGGAGGATTTGGAGGCAGAGGTCGTGGAAGGTGGGATCAAAGTGGTGGTTGGAATAACAGAAACGACAGTAGTGAGGATAACCCAAAAACTGGAACCGTGTGGCAGGCCAGGCGAGTGTAGGAAGAAAAATGACGGTGTAGAAACTTGGATTGGAGCCGGAGATAAGAATAAATCGCAGAGTTGGAACACAGGAAGCTGTGGAACTAGCAATCAAACCACTGGTTTGAGCTATAGCAAGGGTAGGAACCAGCCAACTGCAGGAGTAATATGCTGCTGGTAGTGGCTGGAACAAAGGATTCGGTTCAAGTAATGAAGCTGGTGAAAGCAAGGGAAACATGCAGGATCAACAGAAGCCTCTGGCGGGAACCAGTGGTCAAGCTGGGACTAATCAACCATAGGCACTGAGATTGAAGAAACTAATCAGCAAGGGGAAGGAGGGTGGTAAAAACACACTAAAGCATTAGCTTCACCTATGTGCACAATTTCTTTTGCCTGGAGATATGGGTACTGGTTTCCGGTGTACTTTCTTTTTATTTATATTGAATTTCCTCCTAAATTCGAAAGTGACAAATTGTATAATTGGAAAAATCCCCAGAAAAATCCAGTACAGGCTAGCTTTAAATAAAACAAGAAAGAAAGATTAATTAAAAGGGTATAGAGAGTTTTCCTCCAAACTTAGTAGGATGAAAGATCTCACCAATATCCCTTCTATATATAAAAATGACAAGTATATATCTACATGTTGCACATGTAATAACAACATGTTAATTTAAAAATGACCACGGATATGCCTGGAATGCCATATCATTAAAAATAATAATAAAAAAAAACATTTGTTTCTCATATGTTTAAGGGACCTATGACAAATTTGCACATGATAGCCTAGCTGTAGGAAACTTCCTCAAACCGCGTTTGGAAGAAACTCTATCCATACTATAATATAACTTGCCTTAGACGTTACACTTCACTATAGGATTCCGCAATCTTTTATATCGAAACTGCCAAATTCCAAAATGGGATGTGGTGTCGTATTATGCCTGAATCATGCATATTCTAGATTTTCCGGAATCGATCGACACCGCCAGACCGGACTAAATCTCTTTAAATCAATGTATATAAGTCTTCTATGTGATATAAAGTCTTCTTTGGATATATATATATGTGTGTGTGTGTGTATGTGTATGTGTGTGAAAACTTCTTCAGATTTATGTAATCTTGAGAGATTCTAGCTTCTCTTTTTTCCTTGTTTGCTCTATGCAATAAAAGTTAAGTTAGAAAATAATTTTTCTGGGGGACATGAATTATGCATATATCCAGCGCTGGAGGTGGCTGCCAGCCACCAATCACTGTTCTATACTTCTTCTCCGGGCTTTTTAAGATTTTTAGCAAGGTGGAGGCCGGGTAGGCTTAAGATAAAGTCCAATAAAAAGCTGACGTGTTGGAGGGGATAAATAGCCAAATGTACATTATGTGGCGACTATACTGAATGTATGGACAGAAAGTTCATGGGTTGAGGTTGTGCTTCATTGTTTATTTTCCCCAAGTGAAGAGTAGGCCAGGAAATTTATAAGCAGATGATTTTCCCAACTTGATTTATGTAGTCCATATTGTGATAACAGAAATCTTTGTCTATAGTTTTCTAGTGTATTTTTTTTACCCTAATTTCGTGATTTGGCTATATTCTGTTATTAGTTCTGAAACTGAAATTTACGTGGATTTTCCCCCGTAGATTGCAATTGGACGTCGAGGTTGGTACGCAGCTAAAAGGCGTTCACAATAGCGTTCTTTAAGAGTATTGTCATTTGTTGAGCCTGCCCATCCAGGAGTGAGCCGGAACTAGACATAGTCTAGTTGTTATTGAAGGTAACCAGTAGCATCTGCATCTGCAGCTACGCTTCCTCGTTTTACTTTCGTTCCCATGAACTCTCATTTCATATATGGATGTTTTATGGCCTTGTGAAATAAATAGAACCATGCTTCCTCGTTACGTTCTATACTTGTCATATACAACCTGTTTCCTATTTTACTCATTACTTATGATATTTCTATTAAATTTCCAGGGTATGCATGACTATACATATACAGATTTATATAGTTAGTTATACAATGCCTATATCGGTATCTTCCTAATGAGGGTGGTCGACATGTAATACTCTTCAGATAGTTATTACACATCACATTCCACATGTATTTTCTTAGTATTGACATGTGATTTGTAATCTTACTTCATGGCCTGATCTAAATTGTCATTTGTTAATGCATTATCTTATTATCAGCGATGAATTATTTTTTTTAGACACGGTAGTGTTGGCTACGTAGCTTAAGGGTTGACCAGCACAGTGTATGTACTATATAAATCACATTTCACCTTGCCACATTATAAAAACCCCTATATATACAACTACAGAATAATTAGCATCAGCGTTATTCAGACCTTTTAACTGACCTTATCCAATACCATTCTTGACCTGTGATAACAATGAAGATCATAAACTATTAAAGACGTTTCAAAACACGATATTTCCAATTGCCCTAGTATTGTCATCTGGTTCATTTCTGTTTAGACAGTCAATTTGAATTGGTGTATACATGACTATAAATGAAGATTTGTTATCCCTAGTATGGAAGTGAAATATTTATCTAGTTCTGAGCCATGACTATATTCGTTCGAAACCATCATGATTGCGCAACATCACTCAATCCATGCACCTCGTAGTGGACTCATGGATATAACTTCTATAACATGCCCACCTCTCTAGAGTGAGCCGAACTCAATTCGCAAACACTTGCTAGTCCTATATGTAAAATCTCATGTTTTTATGCCTTCTGCCTTAATGAGACTTCCTCAATATATTTTTCAGCCTTCATCAACTATCTATGTTGACGGAGTTTTGTTTATCTAAATCTCTTTCCCACCATATTTTTCTTTAGATGGACAGAAGTTGGATGAACGAGCCTGATAGACTCTTATCACCTGCATATGCTGAGGGTGTTAAAAATTTCCTCACACAAGCACGAAATCATGCAAGTGGACGGGATCGAATTCGGTGTCCATGCCGTATATGTCTTAACAATTTGTGGCTGCCTATATTTGAGGTGGAAACCCATTTGTTTATCAAAGGGATCAATCCAAATTACACGCAGTGGATATTTCATGGGGAGGAGGAGACAACCTCGTACGTCAGTGATGATGATATTAGTGATGAGGTTATACTAGAAGATGATTACATAGATGACATGAAGCATATGTTGGATGACATCCGAGCAGGGACCTTTATTGATGTGCCCCAACACAACACTGCTACGCCAAATAGGCCACCAATACCTGAAGATTCACCAGCAAATACTTTTGACAAGCTAATGGAGGATGCCCGACGTCCTCTTTTCCAGGGGTGTACAAAATTTACGAAGTTGTCATTCATTGTCAAGTTATTACACATCAAATCAATCGGTGGATGATCAATTAAGTCATTTAACATGCTACTTGATCTGTTGCGGTCTGCCTTCCCCAATGCACTCTTGCCACAATCATATGAGGAGTCAAAGTCTTTGGAGCGCGGGTTGGGTTTCAATTATCACAAAATCCATGCATGTCCCAACGACTGCATCTTATTCTGGAAGGAAAATGCCTCTCTTAATGAATGCCCTGTATGTAAGGCTTCGAGGTGGATGCCAAATACACACGGCTCACGAGTTATACCTCAAAAAGTGATGCGCCATTTCCCGTTGAAACCGAGATTGCAGCGTCTCTTTATGTCTGCGAAGATAGCAGGTGATATGAGATGGCATAAAGATCAACGACCGATAGATGATATCAGCCTGAGACATCCGGCTGACTCTGAGTGTTGGCAGAAATTTGATGAACATCATAGTTGGTTCGCTGCGGATTCGCGCAATGTTCGGCTCGGTTTGGCCTGTGACGAATTCACTCCCTTCAACAACTTGGCTAAACCTCATAGCATTTGGCCAGTGATCCTTATCCCATATAACTTGCCACCGTGGTCATGCATGAAAGATCAATTCTTTATGACATCTTTGATTATTCCTGGTCCGAAGTCACCAGGGAATGAGATCGATGTTTACTTGCAGCCGTTGATCGATGAATTGCTTGAACTTTGGGAATATGGGGTCCCTACATATGATGCAGCAACTAAGGAGACGTTTATGTTGCATGCCGCATTGTTGTGGACAATAAATGACTTCCCTGCCTATGGGAATCTCTCTGGCTGGTCAACAAAGGGAAAATTAGCTTGTCCGTCTTGTAATGCTGACACAGACTCCAATTGGTTGAAATACGGCCGAAAACATTGTTATATGGGACACCGCTGTTTCTTACCGCCAGATCACATGTGGAGAAGGAGGAAAGGGTTGTTTAATGGCAAGGAAGATCATCGTATGCCACCAAGGGATATAGGAGGATACGATATTCTAGGACAATTGCAGATGATTGGGGATGTTCAATTTGGCAAATCTCATAGGAAGAGAAAACGTACTGCTGAAGAGCTTAACTGGACAAAGTCTAGCATATTCTTCACGTTACCTTATTGGTCAACACTTCGACTTCGGCATAATTTTGATGTTATGCATATAGAGAAGAATATTGCCGAAAACATCTTATTCACTTTAATGAACACTCCAGGAAAAACTAAGGATAATATCAATTCAAGACGTGACCTTGAGATTTTAGGCTATAGAAAAGAATTACATTTGAGGCGTGAAGGTGATCATGTAACAATGCCACATGCACTGTACACATTACACGGAGATCAAAGGAATAAATTTTGTGAGTGGCTGTCCGATATCAAATTCCCAGATGGGTTCTCTTCTAATATATCGAACTGTGTTTCACTACGTGATGGCAAAATCAGTGGGGTGAAAAGCCACGACTGTCACGTTTTCCTTCATAGACTACTCCCAATTGCTGCTAGGGGGTTTTTAAGAAGTGACATTGCCTTGGCTTTGACTGAACTTAGCACTTTCTTCAAAGAGTTGTGTGCTCGAACACTGGATGTCAATCGCCTATCACAGCTCCAAACTGATATCGTAACCATTCTATGCAAACTGGAGATGATATTCCCTCCATCATTTTTCGATGTCATGGTCCACCTAGCTGTTCATTTGCCCCGTGAGGCCATACTTGGGGGTCCAGTACAATATAGGTGGATGTATCCATTTGAGAGATATCTTGGAAAATTCAAGCGGTATGTTAAGAATAAAGCCCGACCTGAAGGTTCAATAGCCGAGGCCTACATTCACACTGAATGCCTGACATTTTGCTCCATGTACCTCCAAGATGTTGAGACGAGGTTCAATCGAGCGGACCGAAACATTGATGCTGACGAAGAGGAAACTATAGATGGATTCAAAATTTTCAACCAGAAGGTCCGTCCCTTGGGTATAGCTTCTAATGTGCAATTAGAAGACAAACTCTTTAAGGCAGCCATCTGGTATGTGCTCAACAATTGCCCGGAGATTGTACCCTATATACAGTAAGAATGAACTAATTTCCTTGATCATCTACTTCTATTTCTCCATATACAAAATTTTATACATGCAATGCCCATAACATCAAATATGGGCTTTGCAATTCTGTGCTTGATATGTAGGGAACACATTGAGAAATGTAAGGTGCAACACCCAAATTGCTTCGATCGCACACATCAAACTGACTTTCCAACTTGGTTCAAGCACCGTGTAAGTTATTTTCCAACCTTATCTAGGTACTGAAAACAAACATGTTTCTCGATATGTTTTTTAACGATGACAATTAATCACATTTAAAATTTATACAATTTTGGTATAGATCCAGGAACATCGGTCCAAGAATCCACATGATGTTAATGATGATCTTTATGCACTAGCTTGCGGGCCTGATCGTTGGGTTGCATCATATGCTGCAAGCATAATAAATGGAAAAAGGTTTCATACGAAGCAGCGTGAACTTCGCCGGCGTACGCAAAATTCTGGGGTGTTGGTGACTGGGGACGAGGATACAAATAATGCCGACTTTTACGGTGTTATTAATAATATCATAGAGTTACGCTACATGGAGTGGCGTCGGGTGTACCTATTTCAATGTGATTGGTTTGACGTTGGTGATAAAAAACGAGGGGTGCGGGTGGATGACCATATGATTAGTGTCAACATTAACAGGACTTGGTTTAAGGATGAACCATTCGTGTTGGCGAGTCAGGCAGATCAATGTTTCTACATAAGAGATTTAAGCCAGAAAGGGAATTGGGGTGTTGTGCAGAACTATACAAATAGGAATGTATACAACATTCCGTCAGTGTCGACTACTATAGAAGATATTAATGATGGCGATTCAAGTATTAATGAGGCCGATCAAGAAAATGTGTCATCACATTATTATGAACCAGTGCAGAGTGATGATGAAAATCCAGTGTCAACTCCACTTGATAGGCATGATATACCGCCTATCCATATTGATGCACGAGAAGTCATGTCTAGTGATGGTCAATGCAACTCTTCATCCGGGTTTATTAATGATGACATGCTTACTTCTGGTTCTGGAAATGCGGATAGTGAGGGGGAATATTCAGAGGATGACCTATCAACAAATGAAGAGTGTATGTCAGATTTATAATCAAAAGCTAGAAACTTCACATGAGTTGAGGTTGGTACATTCATTTACCTATTCCCTGCTGTAAGCTAGTACACAGACATCACAATATTATTTTGTATGAAATACCAATTTCTGCTTTACTTGCTTAAAACCATCAAGTATTGGATGTTTAAATTCTAGGAATGAACTAGTGTATTGAAGATAACATTTATGTTTTCTTATATTTAATACCTAATAAACTTGTTTCATAATATAATGTGTATCATATTATTCTTGGTCAGGTTACAAGAAAACAAAACTGTGTTGTCATCTTCTTGGCTTTACAATTTATCATGCAATCCCATCTTGAAGCTGGAGGCATGAGGAGGCCGTGGAATTATCAAGGTATATAATTTTGATCGAAAAGTTATTCATTTGTCTATAGTATGCTCATAATGTAAGGGTTTTTCTTGCCAAAAGTAATTAAAAATGTAGGATATTTGGAGTTATTCGAACCATGTCTGTGACTTTCAAATTATTTTGTGGAATGAGATTGATTTTTTCTACAATCCTCATAACCCATCACATGCAGGTGACCGAGCGGGACCCAGTTCTAGAGGCGGAGGGAGAATCCGGGGTATTCGGGCAAGGCGCCATGTACCATACTCGGCTCGCCACAACCGACCACGGGGAGCTAAAATCTCATCATATCATAGCCCTGAGGAGTGTAATCAAGAGTCCTCGGATGATTCCACACAGCCCCCAAGCCCCCCACCACCCACCAACCCAATTCCCACACCAGCTCCTATTCGAGAACCCTCACCGGTGCGGGAACAATCACCTACTAGAGAACAAGCAAGATTGGAAGACTCTAGTATACCCCAAACTGGTGGGTGTTTTTCATATACATATTTAATGCATTGACATATTAAACCCATTTGTAAGAGTTTAGATAATTTATAATTACATACACTAATCATCTGAATTTTGCAATATAGAGGCAGACGGCCCCACGGAGCCCGTACTAACGCAGCAACAGAGGAAACGAAAACGTGGGCCCGCTCGATGCATTGAGTTTGAGAAGGTGAGAAAGAATGGGAAAGTACTTTTAAAGATAAACGATGGTGAGACTGCCCCTTGTTGTGATCATGCCCTTATGTTCACAACACGAGTATCATGGATTGTGAAACAATATTGTGACATGAGTTATGCGCAATGGACTGATGTCCCACAAGCGATGAAAGAGGAGCTAATTGACCGTGTTCGGGTAAGTTTTATGTGTTAGTAGTGAAATGTTACTATGGAAGGTTTGTTATATAGTATAACCGTAGCACAATCACTAATTCGCCGATTATTGTAGGCTGACTTTGTGTTAGACTGGGAAAGGGAAAACCACCGGTTGACGGTGACAAAGGCACTTCGTAAGCGCTTCAACTCCTTCCATCATGACTTGCACAAGATTTACCAATCCTTTGGAAGCCATGAAGAAGCTTTAGCTAATGGCACGAGCATGGTGGACCCACTTGTATGGGTGAAGTTGTGTGGCAGGTGGGGCAGTGATGCCTTTAAGGTAAATATGCTCTGAAACTATTAACTACCATAAATGCCATATCATTAAATAGTGGAGCAATATAGTTGAGGCAAATCCGGTTGTAAATTATTGCTAACATTGGGTGTGCGTGCATCGCAGAAAATGTCATCTCAGAACCGGGAGAACCGGAAGAAACAGGCAATTAATCACACATCAGGACGTAAATCATTCGTTCGAATACTTGAGAAAAAGGTATGAGGAAGCCGCCCTATATAAATCAATACACTTCAATACACTTGTATGCATTCCGAACTCATATGCCAAGAAATATTGGCATCCTAATCTGATTGAAATTAGATTAAAATTTTTGCAGTCTTCAATGTTTTTCCTTATTGTATGCAAATTAATCTCATTTCAACCTCAATGAGATTAATTTGCAAATGGCAACCACAATAAATTAATTTTTCGAACTTCAAACATATTCTGATTCCCCATATGTCACACATGTAGCGCGCTGAGAATGGGAATTTGGTGGACTTCTATAAGGAGACACGTTGGTCGAAGAAAAAGAATAAGTTTGTGACAGATGCTACGGAAGATACTTACGTGAGTAGTACACTAGTCCTTCCACTAATACAGTAGTACTAGTACTTATAGTCTTGGCTACTTGATCTATTATTATTTCTGATTTTTATAAATAAGAGCATAAGGTTGTTAACGATAACAATGAATCGTTGTTTTCCATTTGTGAAGAAGGAGATGCAAGGTAGATTGGATGGCCTGGAACCAGAGGAACGAAGTGGTGAGGCAGCAGCGACGGTCTTTAGGGAGGTCCTCGGACATCGACCTGGATATGCACGAGGACTTGGGGAGATGGTCATCCCCGAGTCAAGTAGACAACGTGACCAGTTTAAAATGCAATGCTACCAGTCAGAGATTGAAAGATACAAGAAAGATGCTGAACAACATAAGAAAGATGCCGAAGACTATAAGAGTCAGCTGGATAATCTTACTTCAGAGGTGCGGGCTCTTAGGGAGCATGCTCTTCAAACTGACAGGCTGCTGCAAGCGTTCTTTAAGGATCATCCCACATTCACTGAGTCATATCGCCAGACTCAGTGTAATGATTCCCCCGATCCATAAGGGGGGGTCGAGTGTTTTTTGGCATTTTGGGTGCTTTTTTGTTAGTCAAAAAGACAGCTGGGCAATATATATATACATATATATATATCTATATATATATAGTAAGGGGTAGATGCCAACACTGTGGATATTGGGGAAGTTTACTTCTCACGACTGGATCGTGAGAAGTTTTTGAGCAAATGGTTAACACTTCATTACTATTGATGTTTATTCGATGGTTCCGGTTCGTCGTTTCAAGCATTCTTTCGAAGGACTTCAAAACCAACAGGTAAGTACTCTCTAAATCATCAAATAAACCAAGCTGCATTGGCCACAACCCTAGTTTTTCTGCATTGGCCACAACCCTAGTTTTAAGGATTCACAGTGTGAATTTGCATGCACACTAATTAGATTAGACTCTAATTATTTGTTGGTCTAGCCCTTTCTTTATAGATATTCCTAGAACTCAATTTAAGACAAATAAAATAGGTAATGCAGATTTGGGTTATAGCCCTTTTTTATATGCTAGAAAAAGTACCATAAGAACCTATTTACTAAGACAAGTAAATAGGCATAGCCAGTTATATTTGTTATTATTTCACCTTTATAACATAGTGAAACCTGATTGTTGCTCACTCATTACTGTTTCAAAGGGCCACGACTATTAAAGTTTGATTTCTATTTTTAATTCGGTTGTTAGATGTTGATCAATGATATTGAAGCAGATTTTTTAATTTAATTTTGCAGTAACATCTCAAGTGACATGGGAGGAGCACCATTTGGGTAAGGTTTTCAGATTTTTACATTTTAGAGAGTTAAATCTAATAGAAGTGGGTCAGCAACAAATTCAAGAGCTTTTCATATTGCCTCATTACCTGTGAAACAATTTATTAGAAGTTTATGAACATTATTACATGATTTTCTAAACTAAAATTTGAAACTCCTGAATATATATATTTTTTTATCATGGCCTTTCTGATTAATGACAAGTGAATTTCGTGATGTGAGAGGGGAATCGTGTTTCCCCAACATAGGCTGGCAGTGTATATCTATATATTTGAGAAATTTATACAAACTGCAATACACTAGATTTTTTTTGATAACTTACAATGCAATACACTTGTAAAATTAAAATACACTGTATAATTATTATATATAAACGTTTCTTCATAACACTCTATGTTCTTGCATGTGTATCACGAGATCAAATATTCGTTACTAATTGTCATTTTGTATTTGAGGGTTTTGTTTTTACTCCTTTCTATGTTCTTGCATGATGTTGTTAGATAGCAGAGACCCTAAAGATAGAGCATGAGAAGAGGGTGGAGCATTTGAGGAGTCTAGAGATGAAGAGGGCAGACTATATGAAGACCGAGAAGAGCAAGACCGAAATTGACAAGTTGGAGTCGCAAATGATGGTTGCTTCCCGGGCCATAGAGACCACCTCTACTGAGATTGTCAAATTAAGGGAAACCGAGCACTACTGACAACTCATTGGGCTTGTCAAAGGGTTAGTCATTTTCTATCCTTCTTCCAACTAACTTAGGTAATAGGACAACCACCCTTGACTTCTCAGCCTCTCTCTCCTCACATGAACTTCTTTGCACTCACCAATCTGGATACAATGACAACAGCAAACAAACACTGCTGGTATGAACCATTTGCATGACAATTTGTGCTCAATTCCTATGGCTTTTCTGTGTGAGAGTTGTTCCTAGTCTTGAAATGTATAAAATATATCCAGGAGTCAAGGATTGCCGAATAGCATTCTGACACTATGGTTTGGGTGCTCAAGTTAAGGGCTAAAAGATACTTATCCAAAAAAACAAAGTTAAAGGGCAAAAAGATTGATAGATGAGCGTGTCTGCTTTAGGAGGTGAAAAGTCAACTCTGATGATATTCTCCATATACAATATATGCTCCAAATTACATGCAGTGTAAACAAGTAGTTGGGCTGAAAATACCTTTTGGACTGCAAGTTATGTGACTTGTATGGTTATTTAATTTCAACAGAAATAGAGATAGTACGATGTTTCAACAGCAGATTACCTGCTGTTCTTGTAACATGCAGTGTGCTGTTCATACTATATATAACTGCATGTGGAAGGTTAAAATTCATCGCATCTGTCTTTGATGGAGATGGCTGTGTAAATGGCCCCAAGTTATTGTAATCTGCACATGCCTGCATTGTCTATATATCCAGCTTAACACGCACTTACACTCTCCTTCATGTGTAGAGACACTTATAATTGGAAAAAATGCGCAAGCCTTATTATATCAAATAGGAGGATAATGGAAAAGGCAGTATAGACGATGGACTTTTTTGCTTTGAACCTACCCAAAAACGTAAGCTTAATGAAAATGGGCAAAATATGTCTATCAGGCTTACCACTCTAACATGCATAGTTGATAAGAGTGATTTGAAACCAAGGAGTAGTTATCAGTCAGCACTGCAAGCCAAAAATAGACTTGTAATTTTTCAAGTACAAAAGATCATTATGGAAACTTGTCAGATTTTATATATTTCTAACCATCCAACGCATGCTAAGTTTTAATTGCTGTATTGCCAACTGGCTGCTGGCATTGCTGCATTTATCCACGCCAATCATGTTTAGCATGCGTTCTATGACATCTGCTTGTACGCTCCAAACTAATGTAAAAATTTAGCCCTAAATTGTAAATTTTTTACTAGCAGCCTCTTGGACATTTTGGTGTTTGTTCTGGTAGGCGAAACATTTATCAAATTCCTCTTATGTTCAGTTGTGAAATATTCTTAGTGGAACCAAAGAAAGGATTCATGATATTCCCTTGAGGGGAAAAGGTGAGATCTAAATCCAAAATGTCAGGTTTTTGCAAACTTATATGTTGTTTATCTAAAATGGGAACCGTGTGCATGATGGTGCCACCAAACTGCAAATCTTCCTCACTGCCATTGCAGAGCCAAGTTGCTGCAACTACATCCACAATGGCTTCCTATCTACTTCCTGCCCCCCAAATAAATCACTACCTCTTCCCAGGAAGCTGCTTCACCAACTATATAAGTTCATTGCCATCAGTAGTATGCATCAATCCTGTCATTTATTTGCTCCCACATGCACCATGGTGCAATAAAAGTAGTGATAGGTAATCTCTGAAATTTTATAATTAAAAGTAGGCAAAGTCCAAGTACATAGGGAGTGTACATGAGAATAACCTAATTAGAGTTTACAATCGAAAAAAGATGATCATGGACATTTAGCACCATGGTGCAATAAATAGAACCATAGATGTTTTGAAACATCTATAAAGCAAAGTATTTATTTTCAGTTTATTTGTTGGAGGTTCTGCTCTGGCATAATGGTTTAATTGACTTAAATGGATTCTTCTAGAGTTGTTTTGTAATTTTTGTTAATTTGTATACGCAGGCCTTTTGCATAACAGGCATGCATGCCAGTTGTTTCTGGTCTTTGTCTAATAGAAGTCAATATTCCATTTAACAATTTAATGCCATGCATCTCTGTTTTTTCCCTCTCCTCATCTGCCTACATTTAATTCTTTTTCTGTAGTCTTTTATTCTTTGAATAACCAGGGACTCATTTTGCTTTTTTGACACTTTACTTCTTAGGAACACGAAAGCACAACTGCAGGATTAATGCTTGGCCGGGTAGGCTGCTTATAGGGGGACGATGCAACCAGCAATACGAGTTTGTATTGGTTTTGCTAATTTTAAACAAATGGGAACGGTCGCGTGCAACTTCAGTGCTGTTCATTGGCGTGCACTGAAGGCACATACAAGCACAACTTGGTAGCTCTTTGATATTGGATGTAGTAGAGGCTTGAACATGTTTCAAATATTAGTGATGATTATCTCTTCACATAATCAGTAGTTCAGCTTGTACTTGATATGACAGTATAATGCACCACCAAGCAAATGAATATATATGACTTTGGTCTGATTGATGACTTTACTTGAATATTGATATATTCCAAATTTGTTGATGTATGGATAATTAATTAGCTACTCATGTCAATCAGGTACATTTGGATGATTAATCATGAAAATAGAGTTTTCATGATTAATGCATGGGTGAAAGATGAGACCCAGTATTCTTATTGGGTTTCATTTAAATGAGAACTCATTGGTCTCATTTAAATGAGACCCATGTAGGAATACTGGGTTATTAAAATTTGGAATAATGAGGATATTCCAGCGATTTTTCAATCGCCGCCAAAAACTTACAAAACACCATTATAAGATTATAATGCAAAAAAAATGCTGTAATTCCAATTCCAGCGATTTCCTAAAACTAGCGGCGATTTTATAAACGCCGGTATATGATTTTTAAATTGTAAATTCTATACCGGCGTTTTATTAAATGCCGCAAATTTAATTAGCGGCGATTCCGTAAACGCCGGAATATAACCTTCCCGTCATTTTATTTTGTTAACCGGCGTTTCCGTAATCGCCGCTAATTAAATTTGCGGCGTTTAATAAAACGCCGGTTAATAAATTCCCAGCGATTTTTAAAACGCCGGAGATTAACTTACCAGCGATTTATGAAACGCCGGTTCATACTTTAGCGGCGATTTAACAAACGCCGGTTAATAAATTCCCAGCGATTTTTAAAACGCCGGAGATTAACTTACCAGCGATTTATGAAACGCCGGTTCATGCTTTAGCGGCGATTTAACAAACGCCGGTTATTAAATTGTCAGAGATTCCACAAACGCCGGGTATTAAATACCGGCGATTTCTTAAACGCCGCTAAGTACATTCTGGTTATATTATTTATTTACCGGCGATCCCTAAATCGCCGTTTACTTAATTTACAGCGATTTTGAAATCGCCGGTATATAGATTTAGGTTTTTGAAATTAAATTGCGGCGATTATAAAATTCGCCGGAATATATCATGTATTCAACGGCGATTTTTTATGTTCGCTGCTGTATAGAAGAAATGGCTGAATAGTACCGGCGATTATTTAGTCGCTGGCATATATATATAGCGGCGATATTTGATGATTTTCCGGCGATTTAAAAGCGCCGGGAATGACGCTTTCTGTTGTAGTGAGGGGCAGTGGTAAGCGACTTTTTCAAGGTATCAAAAACTTTTTGGCACTCATCAGTCCAAACAAATTCAATATCATTTTGTAAAAGAGTGCACAAAGGTTTTACAATAGAATTAAACCCTTGAATAAACCGCCTATAAAAGCTATCATGACCAAGAAAAGAACGAATATCCCTAACTGTCCTAGGAATAGGAAGTTTAGATATTAATTCAATCTTTGCCTTGTCAACCTTTATACCTTCAGAAGAAACAATATGCCCCAATACAATGCCCTGAGTAACCATAAATTGGCATTTCTCCCAATTAAGTAAAAGATTTTTTTCCTCACATCTCTGGAGAATACGTGCCAAATTATGCAAACAACTCTCAAAGGATTTTTCAAAAACAGAGAAATCATCCATGAATATTTCACAAATATCATCAATCATGTCAGAAAAAATACTCATCATGCATCTCTAAAAAGTAGCTAGAGCATTACACAAACCAAAAGGCATTCTAGTAAAAGCAAAAGTGCCAAAAGGACAGGTGAAAGTGGTTTTCTCCTGATCCTCAAGTTCCACAGCAATTTGATAATAGCCAGAGTAGCCATCCAAGAAACAATAATATGCATTACTAGCTACTCTTTCCAAAATTTGATCCAAGAATGGTAAAGGAAAATGATCATTCCTACTGGCTGAATTAAGTTTTCTATAATCAATGCATTCTCCAGCCAGTAACTATTCTAGTTGGAATCAATTCATTTTTATCATTTTTTATGACAGTCAAACCAGATTGTTTTGGTATTACTTGAGTTGGACTTACCCACTTACTATCTGAGATAGGGTAAATGATACCTACTGCAAGTAGCTTAAGCACTTTCTCTTTCACAACTTCTTTCATGGTAGGATTGAGCCTACGTTGACCATCACAAACTGGTCTAGCATCGTCTTCAAGATGGATTCTGTGGGTACATTCAGCGGCATCAATGCCTTTGATGTCTGCTATTGTCTAACCAATTGCGCCTGGATGCTTTCTTAATACTTCAATCAATTGGGCTTCATCCTTCTGATTTAGCTTTGAGGAAATCACCACCGGAAAAGTGCCTTCTTCAGGTCCAAGAAACGCATACTTTAAATCTTGAGGAAGCGGTTTCAATTCCAACTGGGGAACTTCTTCCTCTAAAGATCTAAGTATGTCTGGTGGTGGTAGAGCTTCGAACTGGGGTTTCCATCTTGCTCCCGCAAATTGTACTTCAAGTGGTAAAGATGAATCTGCAAAACAATCAAAAAAATCAAAGTCATCTTCATTGATATGATCAATTTTCTCATCAAGTAAAAATTCAGGTGTCTGAAAAATATAATCATCATCAGATAAGGGAGAAGTTGAGCAAATAAAATCTGTTGATGTCAAACTCTCCACAACATTCAAATCACTTGTGTCATCAAAATGTGCTGGCATCTTGCAAGCGTTGAAAATGTTCAACTTAAGTGCCATGTTCCCAAAGGTAAGCTTCAAAACTCCACTTCTGCAATTGATCAAAGCATTTGATGTTGTTAGAAAGGGTCTTCCTAGGATGACAGGAGCTTGGTAAATAGTGGAGACCGGCTGCTACATGTCAAGAACCACAAAATCTACTGGGTAGTAGAACTTGTCCACCTGGACCAACACGTCCTCTACAATACTCCTCGGTACCTTAACTGATCTGTTAGCCAACTGTAGCATGATGGAGGTTTTTTTCAGCTCACCCAATCCCAACTGCTCATATACTGAGAACGGTAGCAAGTTCACACTACTCCCCAAATCAAGTAAAGCTCTTCCAATGCTTAATTCACCAATCATAATGGAAATGTTGGGAGAGCCGGGATCTCCAAACTTCTAAGGAGTCTCGCTCAATATCAATGCACTAACTTGCTCCGTTAGGAAAGCTTTCTTTTTTACATTCAGCTTCCTCTTCACTGTGCACAAGTCCTTCAAAAATTTTGCGTATGAAGGCACTTGTTGTATGGCATCCAAGAGTGGAATATTGATCTTCACTTGCTTGAAAATCTCTTGAATCTCCGTGTGATACTTGTTCTTTGGGCCAGCTGCCAATCTCTAAGGATAGGGAACCACAGGTTGGTATCCCTTACTAGTTTCAGCATCTGCACTCATAGGTTTCTTCAGTTCTGGTCTCACTACCTCTGGTTCTTTTTCAACTTCATCCGTCTCTGCTGCATCTTTAGGCGTAGGAGCAACTACCTCTGTATCTATGGTCATCTTAGGTCGTGGAACTTCCTTTCCACTTCTCAAAGTAAGAACAGCTTTTGCTGTCTCAATAACGTCTCCTGAGACATTATGCACTTGATGTTGTTGTTGTCTGTATACTTGAGGATTAGGCTGAGGCTGTGTTGGAAATTTTCCTTTCTCTAGGGTGCTCAAGGTCGTGCTCATCTTATTAATAGTACCTCACAACTCATTTATGGCCTGAGTATTTTAATTATTTGTGGTGGCCTGAATCTGCATGAATTGCTGAAGTGTATTGACCATCTGTGCCATACTGTCATCTAGAGTCTTCTTTGCAGATGATGAAGGCTGAGAACTCTGTACAGCTACATGAGGCTGAAATCCAGGAGGAGCTACATGAGGATAACTCTGAGGATTTTGATATGACGGATACTGATGCTGAGGAGCACCCTGATGAAATGGCTGCTGCTGAGGTGGTGGGGACCGACCTAGTTGATCATTTCTCCATGAGAAATTTGGTTGATTCCTCCACCCCAGATTATATGTATTGGAGAAGGGCTGATTCTGTGCTCTATTGACCCAGTTAGCTGATTGCATCTGCTTAGACCCACTTTCTTGAAATATTGGCATTATCGGGCAGTCTTGGGTCTTATGGGTTGAATAAGCATATATAGAACATGCCTCTACTACTTTCACAACCTTCACTTTTTCCATTTCCATGACCTCCAGTCTTCTAGTCAATGCAGTTATTCGGGCTTGAACATTAGTGTCTCCCTTAAGCTCATATCTACCCCTTCCAGAAATAGCCCTCAGTGGCTGTGCTGTCAATGGAACTCGATCAGTACGAGTGTTCTACTGTTATGCGCTCTCAGCAAGGTAGTCAAAAAATGATAGTGCTTCATCAGGTTCCTTACTAAAGAACTCCCCATTGCACATTGTCTGAACAAACTGTTTGCATTCTGGAGTGAGACCAGTGTAAAAATAGCTTACCAACCTCCAAGATTCAAAACCATGATGTGGACAGATGTTCATCAAATCCTTAAATTTTTCCCAACTGGCCTGAAAGGTCTCATCAGGTCTCTGATTGAATTGACTGATTTGCTCTTGCAAAAACTGAGTTCTCTGAAAAGGAAATTTTTTTTTTAAGAATTCACGCTGCATATCAGACCAACTAGAAATAGAATTAGGTCTCAAAGAGTTAAACCAAATCTTCGCTTTATCCTTTAAAGAGAAAGGAAACAAACGAAGTCTAATAAATTCGTCAGTAACAGCCCTAGTGATAAAAGTAGCACAAGCCAACTCAAAATTTGTCAAGTGTTGGTAAGGACTCTTAGAATCCATCGCGTGGAACTGAGGTATCACTGACATCATGTCATGCTTAATAGAGAAATTAGGTGCATTTTTTAGTAAAATTATGCATGAAGGTGTAGTGGTACGAGTGGGTTGCAAATAGTCCTTAAGAGTGCGTGGTGTAGGTGCAGCCATGTTTTCTGATTCAATTTCAATTTTGTCACCTGGCTCACTCAAAGAAAAGACAGACGAGCTATCTATCTCCAAGCTGTGTATACTACTCTCAACACTCGATGTGACTCTAAGCAACCTATTTGAAGTGTCTCTTACCCATGACATGAAACATCAATCTAATATGGTAGAGATGAGTAGTTGATGCAAATGGGATGAGTAAACTGAGATAATATGGTAGAGAAAAATAAAATAAAATAACAAGTTTAAATTTAAGTTAGACAACGTTTTCCCGGTAACGGAGTCAAAAACTTGACTCACTCAAAAATGAGTAGCACAAAGGCTATCCCAAGTGCAGGAGGATGTCGTGTAATAATTAGGAATAAATTCCTAGATCGTCTCCTCAGGGAAAGTTACTTAAAATTAAACTCGTTGAAAAATGTGAAAAAAAAACTTCACAAAGAGAAAACAAGAGGATGATATGTGCAATGAATGGAAGAGGTTACTAATCATGGACTAGATTCATGTTTTTAGATTTTGATTGTCAGATTGGAATGTAAAGGACTAATAGACTAAACTCAAAAATTAATAAAACTAAATTAATAATTAAACTAAATTAGAAAGTAATTGACAAAATATGAACTGAAAATTGAAAATGCCCAAAACCAAGATTCTAGAATTCACCTTTGTATTTAAATCATAAATTCTCAAAATAACACATAACAATTGTAATCACTATTAAATGAAGGCTTAAAGAAGTGACAAAAATAAATAACATGAAATAAGTAAACAGCAAATAAATTACCCAAACTTCTAAGCCAAAAAATCTCAAAAGTATTTTATAAACTTTAAACTGAAGTTAAATAAAATAGAGAATGAAAAGTCTAGACGAAAACTCCCCTTCATCATTCAATTGAAATCTAAAGCAAAAAGAAACAACTTCTCATGTATCACTCTTGAAAATTAATCTCCAAACCTTTAATGAAAACTTTAGAACAACTCCTCTACTCCCACGTATGATGTTTAAGAAATAAAAAATAAAAAACAAAAGCTTATAACCAAACCTTTCTTGCAATAAATTAAGGTAACACACTTAATGAAAACTTCTAAAACAATTCTTTTGTTGCATGAAACCAACTAGCACACTTGCAAGAAATTAAGGTATTACACTTAATGAAATAAAATTCTAAAACAATTCTTAGCACACTTAATAAAAAAAAAAAACTCCAAACCACCAAAGCATTTCAGCTCCCCCAAAACTGCCGAACATGCACCAAAGCCCTCTTCTCCTCCTTCCCCTTTCCTTTGTTCTCTAAGGCCTTTTTATACCCGTGTGTCTCAACCATCCAGCTGTCTTCCTTCTCCAAATTTCTCCAATTTGGTGGAAAGGCAGTAGCCTTTAATGGCTTCCATGTCAAATTCGGTGGAGAGGCAGCCTAATTCTTCAATGTAGATTCGGTGGACAGCAGCCTTCAATGACTTTCAGCTCATTCATTCCTTTTTTTTTTATTCAATCACATGCACATCACAATCTCCCTCTTCTCTCCAACTCATCCACGTTTTCAGCTAGCTCAAAATCAGCCTCTTCTCTTCTTGCTTTCACTTCTTTTCACATTTTTTTATTCAATCATGCATCGGCTCCTTTTCATTTCTTCCATGGGATCACATTTCAGCTCCTTCTTCCAGCTTGCCAAGTTGTTGCCATGTGAATGGATTAAATTTATGTGATATGCAACCACTTGGAATACAAAAAGGGGTATTTTTCCGTGGGTTGGAAAAGAGATTTATTTGAGTGTGAAAAAGGGATCTGTGAGGTTTGAGGGCATGTAGGGTTATGAGACTAAGTGTGAGGTGGCATGAGTATTCGGTGGGGTGAGCTTAAGGCTTCACATGGGTAGTGGGAAGGTAGGGTTTTCCGAATGATGAGGGGTGACTTGATTAGTGGAAAGGCAAATTGGTTGGTTACCACTCATAGGTGTCGGCTAGAGTTGGATGGTAGAGTTGGATGGTGAAGGAATCCGTGTGTGAGAGAGTAGGGTGATTAGGATTTCCTTATTTGCGAGGGGCAACTTTTGCTAAAGTTAAAGGAAGGTGTCTAGGGGTCTCTTTTAGGTAAGTGGACTAGAGTTTTGTGGAAAAAGGGAGCTTTGTTGGCCGGCAAGTGGGGTTTGGGTTTAATGACGTGTAGGTGAGTGGAGGTAAGCTAAAAGAGACATTGTGAGTGATGGGTAGGTGCCGAATTGTTAAAGAAAAAGGCAAGATGAGTAGGGCTGGTTCTTGGTGAGAGGTTGCCGAGTGGATGGGAATAAAGAAATGGAAAAGCTTACTTTTTGGCCTTTTGGAAAAACAATTGTGTAATGGTGTTATGTTTCCCGTAATTAGGGGTGGAAAGCTTGCTTTTTTTTGACCTTTTGGAAAAGCAATTTGTCTAGGCATCATTTTGAGGTGGCGGTTTAGGGTCATCCTAGGTTGATGGGCAATGGGATGGATGGTTAGGATTTATGGATGAAGGGATCCATTGGTGAGATGGTAGCTAGCCGAAATGACTAAGGGCAAATTAGCTAATGAAAAGGCAAATTGACCACTTTTTAGGTGGTGGCTATGTTTGAGGGAAACGAAGGATGGGTTGGACGGCAAGTGGGGGCTAGGCTTTGGAAGTTTGGTGGCTTGTTGGAGGGCAATGGTGGGTCACGGTTTAAATGAGCATGATGTGGGGTGATTGGTGTGGCCGTGTATGAAGTTAGATGGAGTTGGGAGTGTTTGAATGGTGGGAAAACTCAAGACAAAGTATGAACAAGGCATGAACATAATGAACCATAGTATGCAAGAAAAATGGAGATGGAGATTAAAAGAAAAAAAAGAAAACACTCAACAACAAAATAACACAACTGAAAGATTAGCTTGAGCAACTTCCATTCACAGATGGCAAGAAGTGCTTCTATCTTTTGAGGTTCATGGATTGAACCCAAAGATGGAAAGATAGCTCAAGAAACTTCATGAACATGAAGAACAAGAAGAACAATGGTACAAATGCAAATGATAATGGAAAGCAAGAAAAATTATGGATTAGAATGTACAGTAATCAATAGTTGGTAAAATTCAAGCAGAAATTCATGCTTTTAATCAATTAAAATCACAACTTTGATTTATTCATTTTTTTCATATAAAACCAATGATAAAGTAATGAAAGAATTAAAATATATTGGTTCTAAAAGCATTAAAAATGCAATAATTCAGCTCAATCACTGTTTGCATCACTTGGAGACCAAAGTCACTCTTGTTATGAACAATATGCTTCTACTTGATTTTTCTGAATTGGTGGGGAAAGAAACTGTTTTCCAAATGGCACCATTAAGCTCCCTAGGACCATTTCGATTTCCTACTTAGTTCTATCAAAATCGTTGGAGGATGTTGGAAAAGATGTATGCAAGTTTGTATTGAATTTCCTTAAGCAGTGAGGCTCTCTTAGAAGTATTAATAATAATTTTATTACTCTCTTGCCAAAAATTAAAAATTACAAGAGAGTCACTGAATATTGACCTATCAGTTTGTCTAATGTTCTCTATAAGATGGTGTCCAAAATTGTTGCTAACATATTGAAACAGGTGTATGCGGTGAAATTAACAATTTTTGTCCAAAGTTATTATTATTATTTTATTACCATTGTAATAATATTTAGTGACGGTCATTAATGGTGGTGTGACCATCGGCATAATCTTTTGACTCGCTCAAAATTGAGTAGCACAAAGGCTCTCCTAAGTGTAGGAGGATGTCACATAATATTTAAGAATAAAATTCCTAAATCGTCTTCACAAGAAAAGCTTGGTTAAAATCAAACCCGTATAAAATAGTGAAAAAATTTCCAAAGAGAAAATAAGAATGGTGATATATACAATGAATAAAAGAGTGCAACAGAAATGAAAAATATACTAGTTGTGAACTGGATTCATATTATTTGGATTTTTGAGTGTAGAAAAGAAAAGTAAATGACATCAAATTAAATAAGTAGAAATTTAAAAGCAAGTAAAATAAATGACATCAAATTAAATATACAAGAATTTAAGTGGAAGCTTAAAAGTGCAAGAAAAATAAATGAAATCAAATTAAACAAACTGGAATTAAAATAAACTGGAGAAATAAAGCTAAAAGCGGAAAAAGAGAGATGGGCAGCAATAGTGTGGCCAAGGAGCTTTAGAACTATGCTGAACGGTGGAATTTGGAGTTGGCCAAAACCCAATCTACAACTCTCTACCAAGTGTTCATTCTCTTCTCTCATTCTCACAAAATAAATTGGAGAAAAGATTACAGGCGGATGAGGAAGGATGGGCAGAAACAATTGGGCTAGGGTGCTCTACAATTGCGCTGCCATCTCCCTCTCCTCACCTGAGTTCTCTAAAAAACTAAAGAAAACTTAGAGAAAAAAAATTATATTACACTACGCTATGGTTCTCTCGACTGAATGATCAAGGGTCTCTTTTTAGTTCTCCTTCAATCCTTTTTATAGGCATGCTACCTAGTGAACCAAATGAAAATAAAATAGGTTACAGTATGTGTTTGACAATTAGTCCATAGAATAGGCTGTTTATTTTCATGCTTCCATAAAACCTCTAAAAATTGAAGTCAAAAGTAGTCTTCTTCCTTTCCCAAACTATCTTCCGTCGTAGCCTTCTGTCCAGGAAACCACTCCTAGTTAGTGATGCTTTTTCCTCTACTGAATCATGCCTTCCCAAAATACCTTCTGCGTGTCTCTTTTAAGAAAAAAGAGCTCCCCGAAAACATCTCTTGCGGTGCATCTCTGTTTTGCATGTGTAAGGCACCTGCATGCTTTAGAGTCAAACTGCTTTGCTTTTCATGTGTGTCGTGAACCAAATAAAATAATAGCTGCATTCAGTCCAAAAGCCAAGAAAATAATGGTCTCCAAGGCTGTTGCATGTTGCGTGTTCAGCATGTATGTCAGAAAGCATGTTGCGTGCTGCTGCTTTTTGTCAATGAGAATTGTGTAGCGTCTAAAAGAACAAGGAAGGATTTCGAAAAGCTACTGCATTTGAGAAGAAAGCTTGCATCCCAGAGTAAAAGGGAAATGCTCCAACAAATATTTGGTTTATGTGATGAATGATGGTCAAACCAAGCCCCTGCAGGTGTCAATTGCTTTTCCTCTTATGAAAAGAATTGCATCTTGTATTCTATTGTCCAAAAGAAATAATCCAGTGGGTCCTATATGTTTCCCACCATTTCATTTTTTGTCAATAAAAATGATCAATGTCTTCCATAACCCATGTGTTGCTTCTTTTTGCCAAAATGCATAGCATCTTTAATAGTCCCATGTGAATCTTGCTTGAAGTTTGAAAATGTCAAAAATAAAACAAGAAACCATTATTTAAAAGCAATAAAAATGAGTGAAACAAATAATATAAAGCAGTAATAAAAAAAAGAAAAAGAAATTGCACCCAAAAAGTACAAACAAATAAAAAGGAAAAAAAATAAAATATTAAAAATATAATGTGCATGTGAAGAAATATTACTTAATTAAATTATAGGTTATAAAATTAAACACAAATCATGATATTAATGAATTAAAATCACAAACTCATATTTATTCTTATTAACCATTTTTCCATCTAAAATTAATAATAATATCAATGAAGTAATTAAAATATATTGGTTATAGATATAAAATATTCAATAATTCATCTCAATCATCTTTCAACGGCGATCTTAGTGGTGTCAGGGATTCACCAATGCTGAAGAGCGCTCGTCATTTGTATTGGAAGGTAAATCTCAAATTTAGTGAAAGATAAGTATGGCTGCCAAAGCATTAGGTGTCAAAGTGGACTCCTTAATTAAAACAGATCAAGGTTTCCTCAAATTCATTCTGGAATTGAATTCCTAAGAGTGAGAAGATAGACACATAAATCGGAATCTATAACATTTATATATATTTATATATGTATATACACTACAAAAAATGGCATTTCACCGGCGTCCAAGAAACACAGGAAACTTGGCAATAAGCACCAGCAAAGATTTTGCTGGCATTTGTTTACTGACACAACACAAGTGCCAACATGCCAGGGTTGAGAATATTATTTTCCAGTGTTTAGTTAAATGCCACCATCCAATTTTTTGTTACTGGCATTTTGCACACTATGTTGCTTGCATTTTGCGCACTATGTCCACAACTTTTTCACCGGCATCTACAAGCGCATGTAACATGCATTTTTTTTCTTCTGGCATTTTGTGGACTGTGTTACCAGTGCTTACAAATGCCGGTGATAAATTTTTATTTTACTGAAGTTGAGAAGCGTTGGTAAATTGTTTTGATACTGGGAATACTTTTGAAGATTATGTTACCGGTGCTTACAAATGCCAGTAATTGAGCGTTTTAAATTTGCAATTTGCCATCCACATAATTCAAAAATTCTGACGGGTAGCTATTTCGTCGGTAATAAAATAGACACCCACAAATAGAGGTAGTTTTATTTTATCGACACCTACAAGTGTGAGTAAATTTTTTTGCTCTTTGCGTTCTGGATTGTTTTAGTACTGGCACTTCCAAATACTAGCGTTCTGAATGGGATTTGGCAAATTATAGATGCCTACATGATAAACCTTTCTTATAAATGGTCATTTCTAGGAAGACATGATCCACATAATATTAAATTATAGTTAGGAAGGGTAATTCATATATATATTAAAGAATCAGGATCACATATATAGTATGCTAGTTGGATTGCTATATACATAATTGGACTAATGAAAGCATCTAGATCGTAGAATTAAAAGTTTGATCAAATCGTTTGGTTTTAATCAAATTGATTAATTAAACTTGTGCCACGGAATTATTCTTATTACTTAATATGAGAATAAAAGTTTTGATGGTCAGTAAAGAAAAGTAAATAAACCAATAAAAGATTAAAAAAAAACTATAAACCAAGAAAATTTTAATAAAAATTGAGTTTTAGAAGAAAAGAAAAATATGATAATCCAAGGAGAAACCAATTATATAATATCTATTTGATACTTTTGATATTTTTTCATTGATTTATTCATTTTTTTTTTTACCTTTTCTTCTTTTAGAAAATTCTACTTGAAATATTTTTAGGGGGCCTTCATCCACTAGGGGCCTTAGGCAACTGCCTAAGTCGCTTAATGGAGCAGCCAACCCGTAGACAACATTTTACGTACCCATTACAAATGATATCAATATAATCAATTGATTCCAAATCTAATAGATAGATCAATATATCCAATTACCAAATATATCAAAACCAAAAGCTAAGGAAGTAGGTAACCCAACGAGGGTAAAAGTGAAAGAACTTTTGAAAACTAGTATTAAAAAAAAAAAAAAAAAAAAAAAAAAAAAAAAAAAGAACCCTAGTTTTTAAGGGCTAGGGCTCCACAACTTATTATTTATTAGAAATGTAGGGACTATAATTAATTCTAAACAACTTGACTCTGAACTTACTTTTTTACTTTTCCTTGAACAAACAATATAGAAATAAAGTAGAGTAGCTAATATAGAGTACAGAAAAAGAGCTAAGGGGGATCAAATCCAGTATGAGTGCAATACAGAGAGTTATGTGTGACTGGGTCTTGGGTCTTGGAGTGAGTTAGCAACCCTTAGCAAGCTTATGTGCTGTATGTAGGTTGGTACTTCGAGGGACATGCACAGATCTCCAATCCTTGAGATGTTGTTTACAATCCTCAATAATGGTTAGGATGGACAAATTGACTTCTTTAGAGGAGTCGCTAAGAGCTTTATGAACCAACAAGGAGTCTCCTTCTAGAATAATGAAATGAGCTTTGAGTGCTAGTACCTCTTTGATAGCTAATGTGATGACCCGCTTTTAAGTGTATTTTCGCTGAAATAATTATTTTTATTTTAATTAATATATCAGTTATTTTATTTTAATTTAATTGCGTTTTAAAAATTGGGTTTTAATTTAATTTAATTTATTTGAGGTTGTGTTTTATTTCTTTAAGTTGTTTTGTGGTTTTAATCTCTTTTTGGCGGTTTGTTTCGTTTTCCCGGAGTGAGGATTGGACCTCATCTCTTTTCACATCTTTTTTCCCTATTTTTTTCTCTTTTTCCTTTTTCTTTTTCCCTTCTTTTCCTTTTTCCTTCTTTTTCTTTTTTTTTTTTTTCTTTTTTTCTTTTCTCTTCCTCTCTCCCGCGTTCGGACCCCCCCGTGCTCTCTCTCTCTCTCTCCTCCCTCTCCCCCGCGCCGGCTCTCTCTCTCTCTTCCAGCCCATCGCCGTCCGGCCACCAACCGGACCCCCACCGGTCCCAAAAGTTCCCCCTCCCTCCGGCGCACCACCCCTCCGAAAGCCACCCCCAACCGGCCGGCCATTTGGCCGGAAAAAGCCCAACAAGCACCCACGGATTTCACTCCGATCCGCCGCCGTCGCTCCACCTCCGGCCACCATTTCTTCACCACTTCATCACCGGCCTCTTGCCGTTCTAACCCACCCATTTCCGGCCTCCAACGACCACCGGAGCAGCTCCCACGAGCTTGCTTTCCGATTTGCTCTTTTTGGCCATTTCCGGCCATTCCGCCGCCACCCACGGCCGTCCGTCACTTCCAATAGCTTCACAACCACCTCTAGACCATTCCCTATCAATCTCGTGTCCTAGTTTGTCCCCGTTCAAAAGTGGGTTTTTCAGACCCACGGCCACAGTGAATTTTCACTGTGACGTTGCTGTTTTTCCGCCGTTTGCAACGCCGCTTGTTTTCTAAAATTGCCATATAGCGCTGTAAGTATTTTCCAAACCCTATTTTCAGATTTTAATATATATTGCTCATTCAATTGTTTTATTTATTTAGTTATTTATTTATTTAATTGTTGTTGGTTGTTGATTCCGGACTGAGTCCGAGGAGTTTCGGGGGTCGGATGGATTGAGGACGGAGTGTTTGTTTGGTTGGTTGTGATTGGTTGGTTTGGTTGTGCCGTGCGGCGTGCGTTGCATTTTATTTGCGTGCGTTGCATTTTATTGGTGTACGTTGCATATTGTGTGCATGTGCTTTTTTGTTTTATTTGTGTATTCATGTTTATCGGCGTTTTTGGGTGTTTGGATGCGTGTGTCTCACGAGCCCAAGCCGGGATGAGTTATTATCACGGTGGAGCTCCTCTGGTCACTCGGGAGCGGTCAAAACTGAGTGACGTCCCCTGAGTTGTCGTCTGGGCGCTGACGAGTTCGGTACTAGAGGATGGGTCTAGCCCGGTACGTGCTTGGCACGAGTCTAGGCATTGCTCTATTCACTGACTCCGAGGCCCTTCGCGATGACGGGAGCAGTATTAGAGGATGGGTCTAGCCCGGTACGTGCTTGGCACGAGTCTAGGCATCGCTCTACTCACTGACTCCGGGAGCGGAAATTAGAGGATGGGTCTAGCCCGGTACGCGCTGAGCGCGAGTCTAGGCATCGCTCTATTCACCGACTCCGTGGCCCTTCACTGGCGAGGGCTAGAGGATGGCCTGGCCCGGTACGTGCTTGGCACGAGTCTGGGCATCGCTCGTTTAGGTGTCGCATGCGTAGCCGTTCTCTACGGTATGGCACTGAGCCAGGGTGTGCGGATGATCCCTAGGGGAGATCATGGTGCATACGTAGCGGTTTTGTGTTGTGGTTTTTCGGATATGATCCATTTTCTGGGAAAATGGTGGCTTGGGCCATTATCGGGGATAATGGCGAGGTTAGCTTTATGGATGTTTTGTGGGCTAAATGGGTTTTTGGCGTGCGTGGAAAAAATGTGTTTTGCGGGGCATGTGTTTTGGTTGATCTTGCATTCTTGTTGTTTGGGTTATATGTATTTTCATCTGGTAGTGTTTGGGTCATACTTACCTGCGGAACCTTTCTTGGTTCCGTAGCTTTTGGTGCAGAGTTCGAGGACGAGGAGGAGGAGGCTGAGCCCGAGGATGCGGCTCCGCCGGGTTGCTGATGCTATGTTTATATTTGTTTTATATCTGTCTTTGAGGTTTTTGTAATATTTTATTTAAGTATGTTTTAAACAGCTTGTATTACATTAAGAAAAAATTTCTGGTACTTATTTATTGACTTACTTCTCGCTGCGTTTGTCTTGTGCACTTTGTCGCTCTTGCACACACTTGGCACCCGTCGTTAGGATGGTGGTCCGGGTTGTCACCATCCGGACGTCTCGATTTCCCTGTGTTCGGGCGTGGGGATTTGGGGGCGTCACAGGTGGTATCAGAGCGGTTTGGCTCTGGGTAAAACCACATGTCCCGTAGGTGGTACCAGAATGTTTTTAAAGGTTGTGTTTTAAAAATTATGTTAAGTATAGTTGTTTTATTTGTTTTATTTTTTTGTGCTTGTTTGCTTGTTTTTATTTTATTTAGTTATATTTTTGCATGTTGGTTTCTTTTGTTTCTCGCTGTGTGGTGTTGTTTTGTTTTTGTTGGTTTTTTGATGGTTTTATTTGTTTTCTTAAAGGAGGGTCAAGAGTGGTGTTGTGACAGGAATATGGCGAGACCAGGGAGACCAAGGAAAAATACACAGGAACCACAGGACAATACCTCCAGGGATGACTCCATAGCCGAAGCTATACGGCAGATGACGGAGTTTATGCAACAGAGTGCGAGGCCACAACAGGCAGGGCCTTGGCCACCACAAGGACCCTGGCCACCACAAGGGGGTCCTTGGCCACCACAAGGAGGGCCTTGTCCACCACCAGGAGGGCCTTGTCCGCCACAGGGAGTGTTTTGGCCACAACCAGGAGGTCCTTGGCCATATCAGGGAGGGCCTTGGATGTATCCAGGCGGGTCAAGTAGCATGGTGCAAGCCGGATGCACCTATGAGCGCTTCCTAGCGCATCGGACTCCCCACTTCACTGGAAATGAGGATCCTCTTCAGGCTGGAAGATGGATCAAAGACCTGGAGAAAACCTTTGAGGTGTGTGGATGCACTGAAGCTCAGCAAGTACTCTACGCCAGCTATCTTTTGCAGGGTATCGCTTCTGATTGGTGGGATACCAGGAGGGTGATGCTGGAAGCTGAGTTGGGATCTTTCGCTGCGGTGACCTGGCAGCGTTTCAAGAAGGAGTTCAATGACCGCTTCTTTCCCGCATCGGTAAGAAAACAAAAGGCAAGAGAATTCTCTAATTTGGTCCAAGGGGGCGCAACAGTGGAACAATACGCCCGGAGGTTCATAGAACTTGAGCGATTTGCTCCTCATCTTGTTGCCACTGAGGAGTTGCGTGCAGAGCGTTTCCAGGAGGGACTACGCCCTGATATACGCCGTTTGGTGGTCAGCCATCGGATATCCACTTTTCAGGAGATAGTGGATGTGGCCACCCTTATAGAGCGGGAAAATAATCTGGGTATGGGCTCCCCTCCAGGGCAAAAGAGGCGGAGTTTTTCTGGTGAAGGAAGCAGCTCGGGTTCGCCCCAGAAGTTTGTTCAGCGGTCCGGGACTCGACCGCAAGCATCCTCAAGTGTTCGCATGGGAGGACGTGTACCTGTTTGTGGAGTTTGTAATAGAGCCCATGTGGGCGAGTGCTCTTCTGGTGGAGCTCGATGTTATACTTGTGGCCAGCAGGGCCACTTTTCCCGAGAATGTCCAAGAATGGTTCAAGGGAACCGTGGAGGTAGGCGCGGTGGAAGAACCAACCCGAGACAAGCAGTGCAAGCCCGGGTTTATGCTGTCACACCCGGAGAGGTGGATGATGAGGCACCAGCGACCCATGATGCTGGAGTAATCACAGGTATGGATTAAATTAATTTTAAGTTGGATTTAATTTTTGGTGCATTTGGTTCTTTCTTTGTTTTTTTTGGATTTCATGGGTTGTGTGTTTGGTTCAGGAAGAGTTCGTTTGTATGAGTTTTATGCTTGTACTTTGTTTGATTCCGGTGCTTCACAATTGTTTGTGTCTTCCACGTTTGCTCGAGTGTGTAACTTGATTGCGGAACCGTTGCCGAAGGCCATGGTAGTGGCGCTACCCGATGGTGAGAGGGTGTGGTGTTCCAAGGTTGCTTTGGGATGCCCGTTAAATTTTGAGGGAAGGTTTTTGGATGCTGATCTGGTGGTGTTCAAGCTGTTGGGTTTTGATATCATCCTCGGGATGGATTGGCTATACCGATATTCTGCGACTATTAATTGCAGAAGTCGGACAGTTAGCTTTCAGCTTCCGGATGGTGATTGTCTGGAATTCGCGGGGAGTAAATTGAAAGAAAAACCGATGATTATATCGGCGATACAGGCAAGAAGAGAAATTGCATGGGGAGCGGATGCATTTTTGGTCCAGATGGTGTCCACGCCGTCTGAGAAGAAGTCCTTGGCAGACATTCCAGTTGTGGAAGAGTTCCCCGATGTGTTTGTGGATGACTTGCCCGGACTACCCCCCGTGCGAGAGATGGAGTTTGTTATAGACTTGGAACCTGGAGCGGCTCCTGTGCATAAGGCTCCTTACCGCATGGCACCGGCTGAATTGAAAGAGTTGAAGACTCAATTGCAAGAATTAGTAGAGAAGGGATTTATTCAGCCTAGTACGTCACCGTGGGGTGCTCCAGTTTTATTTGTTAAAAAGAAAGATGGAACTCTTCGTATGTGCATTGACTATCGGGAGTTGAACAAGGTGACCATCAAAAATAAATATCCTCTCCCGCGGATAGATGATTTATTTGACCAGCTTCAGGGAGCAGCCGTGTTCTCTAAAATTGATCTGAGGTCGGGATACTACCAGCTGAGAATCAGAGAGCAGGATGTGCCTAAAACTGCTTTCAGGTCGAGGTATGGACACTATGAATTTAAGGTGATGCCGTTTGGGCTAGCTAATGCTCCTGCTGCTTTCATGGATTTAATGAATCGGGTGTTCCAACCTTATCTGGATTCTTTTGTGGTGGTATTTATTGATGATATACTGATTTATTCCCGAGATATTGAAGAGCATGTGTATCATCTTAGTCTGGTACTTGAGAAATTGAGAGAACACCAGCTTTACGCCAAGCTCAGCAAGTGTGAATTCTGGTTGGAAGAAGTTAAATTTCTTGGGCATGTTATTTCCCGAGACGGAGTAGCTGTTGATCCCAGTAAAGTAGAAGCCATCTTGTCATGGCCACGCCCGACTACAGTGCGCGAGATCCGGAGTTTCTTGGGGCTTGCCGGATACTACCGAAGATTTGTTGAAGGTTTTGCTCGCCTATCCGGACCTCTCACAGCCTTGACTCGGAAGAATACAGAATTTGTATGGTCAGATAAATGTGAGAGAAGCTTCCAGGAATTAAAGAACAGGTTGACGACGGCACCAGTGTTAGCACTCCCTGAACCGCATAAGCCTTTCGTAGTCTTCAGCGATGCGTCCAAGTTTGGGTTGGGTTGTGTCCTTATGCAGGAAGGACGGGTTGTAGCCTATGCATCTCGTCAGCTTAAGGACCATGAAAAGAATTACCCGACGCACGATCTAGAATTGGCTGCGATTGTTTTTGCACTCAAGATCTGGCGGCATTTCTTGTATGGGGAAGCTTGTGAGGTATTTACTGACCACAAGAGTTTGAAGCATTTGTTTTCCCAGAAAAACCTGAATATGAGGCAAAGGCGGTGGCTGGAGCTAATCAGTGACTATCAGTGTGAGATCAAGTACCACCCGGGGAAGGCTAATATAGTTGCTGATGCTTTGAGCCGGAAGTCACATTTGGAAGACGAAGCTGAGCCGTCGGAAGTGGATTCGTTGCTTTGTGGAATGAGAAGGCTCCTTATAGAGAGTTCGCAGCAGGTAGAGATTTTATCTTCAGTTCTGGATATACGGGTATCTGATTTTGAAGAATTGAAGACTCTCCAAAGGAAGGATCCGAAGCTGCTGATCATCAGGAAAAGAGTCAGAAAGTCCCGAGGGCCGTTGCATTATAACATGGATAATGATGGGATACTTCGGTTCCGAGATCGCAGAGTGGTCCCAAAGGACTCAGATTTCAAAGAACGGATCATGGCGGAAGCTCATTCGGCCCCTTATTCAGTTCATCCCGGCAGTACAAAAATGTATCGGGACTTGAAGAAGAATTACTGGTGGGATGGAATGAAGAAAGACATCGCCTTACATGTGGAGAAATGCCACACATGCCGACAGGTAAAGGCCGAACATCAGAGACCTGCAGGTATGCTCCAACCCCTCCCTATTCCTGAGTGGAAATGGGATGACATCACGATGGATTTTGTTGTGGGTTTGCCGAGAACGCCTAGTGGGAAGAATTCTGTTTGGGTGATTGTGGACCGGTTAACAAAGAGTGCTCATTTTCTGCCTGTTAATAACACCGACTCTTTGGGTAAGTTGACCCGTTTGTATGTCAAGGAGATAGTGCGGCTACACGGCATACCAAAGAGTATAGTGTCGGACCGAGACCCGAGGTTCACGTCGCAGTTCTGGAAGAGTTTGCAGGCAGCTTTGGGTACTAAATTGAAGTTCAGTACTGCTTATCACCCGCAGACAGACGGCCAGTCAGAACGCACCATTCAGACTCTGGAAGACATGCTGCGAGCGTGTGTCATGGAATTCCAAGGGAGTTGGGAAAACCACTTGCCGCTCATTGAGTTTGCCTACAATAACAGCTACCATGCGACCATTCAGATGGCTCCCTATGAAGCTCTTTATGGGAGAAAGTGTAGGTCGCCCTTGTGTTGGGATGAAGTTGGGGAGAGTAGGGTAATTGGACCCGAAATAATTCAGGAAATGCAAAGCCAAGTCCGGATCATCAGAGAAAAAATGGCGGCAGCTCAGAGTCGCCAGAAAAGCTACGCTGATACCAGGAGGAGAGAATTGTCATTTGAAGTTGGTGATTGGGTGTACCTTAAAGTCTCTCCCATGAGAGGTGTTAAGCGTTTTGGTAAGAAGAGGAAACTAGATCCGAGGTATGTCGGCCCTTTTCAGATTCTGGAGAGAGTAGGGTCCGTTGCCTATAGAGTTGCTTTGCCGGATTATTTTGGGGATGTTCATGATGTCTTCCACGTATCATCCCTGAAGAAGAGCTTTGGACAGCAAGAGCCACGCTTCGTCGACCCAACGAGTATTCAGTTACAACCGGATCTCACTTATGAAGTTGTTCCGTCGCAGATCATGGATTGGAAGGAGCAACAGTTGAGGTCCAAGACGATACCTTTAGTTAAAGTGGCTTGGGGAGATCCGTTAGCTCAAGACTTCTCTTGGGAGCGAGCAGCGGACATGAGGGAGCAGTACCCGTATCTGTTCGAATGATGAAGGTATGTATTTTAATTTTGATCTCAGTTGGTTTATGAGCGTTTATGTGGCTTGCTTTAAGTTGGTAGTTGATTTGCAATTTCGAGGACGAAATTGTTTTTAAGGAGGGGAGGATGTGATGACCCGCTTTTAAGTGTATTTTCGCTGAAATAATTGTTTTTATTTTAATTAATATATCAGTTATTTTATTTTAATTTAATTGCGTTTTAAAAATTGGGTTTTAATTTAATTTAATTTATTTGAGGTTGTGTTTTATTTCTTTAAGTTGTTTTGTGGTTTTAATCTCTTTTTGGCGGTTTGTTTCGTTTTCCCGGAGTGAGGATTGGACCTCATCTCTTTTCACATCTTTTTTCCCTTTTTTTTTCTCTTTTTCCTTTTTCTTTTTCCCTTCTTTTCCTTTTTCCTTCTTTTTCTTTTTTTTTTAATTTTCTTTTTTTCTTTTCTCTTCCTCTCTCCCGCGTTCGGACCCCCCCGTGCTCTCTCTCTCTCTCCTCCCTCTCCCCCGCGCCGGCTCTCTCTCTCTCTTCCAGCCCATCGCCGTCCGGCCACCAACCGGACCCCCACCGGTCCCAAAAGTTCCCCCTCCCTCCGGCGCACCACCCCTCCGAAAGCCACCCCCAACCGGCCGGCCATTTGGCCGGAAAAAGCCCAACAAGCACCCACGGATTTCACTCCGATCCGCCGCCGTCGCTCCACCTCCGGCCACCATTTCTTCACCACTTCATCACCGGCCTCTTGCCGTTCTAACCCACCCATTTCCGGCCTCCAACGACCACCGGAGCAGCTCCCACGAGCTTGCTTTCCGATTTGCTCTTTTTGGCCATTTCCGGCCATTCCGCCGCCACCCACGGCCGTCCGTCACTTCCAATAGCTTCACAACCACCTCTAGACCATTCCCTATCAATCTCGTGTCCTAGTTTGTCCCCGTTCAAAAGTGGGTTTTTCAGACCCACGGCCACAGTGAATTTTCACTGTGACGTTGCTGTTTTTCCGCCGTTTGCAACGCCGCTTGTTTTCTAAAATTGCCATATAGCGCTGTAAGTATTTTCCAAACCCTATTTTCAGATTTTAATATATATTGCTCATTCAATTGTTTTATTTATTTAGTTATTTATTTATTTAATTGTTGTTGGTTGTTGATTCCGGACTGAGTCCGAGGAGTTTCGGGGGTCGGATGGATTGAGGACGGAGTGTTTGTTTGGTTGGTTGTGATTGGTTGGTTTGGTTGTGCCGTGCGGCGTGCGTTGCATTTTATTTGCGTGCGTTGCATTTTATTGGTGTACGTTGCATATTGTGTGCATGTGCTTTTTTGTTTTATTTGTGTATTCATGTTTATCGGCGTTTTTGGGTGTTTGGATGCGTGTGTCTCACGAGCCCAAGCCGGGATGGGTTATTATCACGGTGGAGCTCCTCTGGTCACTCGGGAGCGGTCAAAACTGAGTGACGTCCCCTGAGTTGTCGTCTGGGCGCTGACGAGTTCGGTACTAGAGGATGGGTCTAGCCCGGTACGTGCTTGGCACGAGTCTAGGCATTGCTCTATTCACTGACTCCGAGGCCCTTCGCGATGACGGGAGCAGTATTAGAGGATGGGTCTAGCCCGGTACGTGCTTGGCACGAGTCTAGGCATCGCTCTACTCACTGACTCCGGGAGCGGAAATTAGAGGATGGGTCTAGCCCGGTACGCGCTGAGCGCGAGTCTAGGCATCGCTCTATTCACCGACTCCGTGGCCCTTCACTGGCGAGGGCTAGAGGATGGCCTGGCCCGGTACGTGCTTGGCACGAGTCTGGGCATCGCTCGTTTAGGTGTCGCATGTGTAGCCGTTCTCTACGGTGTGGCACTGAGCCAGGGTGTGCGGATGATCCCTAGGGGAGATCATGGTGCATACGTAGCGGTTTTGTGTTGTGGTTTTTCGGATATGATCCATTTTCTGGGAAAATGGTGGCTTGGGCCATTATCGGGGATAATGGCGAGGTTGGCTTTATGGATGTTTTGTGGGCTAAATGGGTTTTTGGCGTGCGTGGAAAAAATGTGTTTTGCGGGGCATGTGTTTTGGTTGATCTTGCATTCTTGTTGTTTGGGTTATATGTATTTTCATCTGGTAGTGTTTGGGTCATACTTACCTGCGGAACCTTTCTTGGTTCCGTAGCTTTTGGTGCAGAGTTCGAGGACGAGGACGAGGAGGCTGAGCCCGAGGATGCGGCTCCATCGGGTTGCTGATGCTATGTTTATATTTGTTTTATATCTGTCTTTGAGGTTTTTGTAATATTTTATTTAAGTATGTTTTGAACAGCTTGTATTACATTAAGAAAAAATTTCTGGTACTTATTTATTGACTTACTTCTCGCTGCGTTTGTCTTGTGCACTTTGTCGCTCTTGCACACACTTGGCACCCGTCGTTAGGATGGTGGTCCGGGTTGTCACCATCCGGACGTCTCGATTTCCCTGTGTTCGGGCGTGGGGATTTGGGGGCGTCACAGCTAACAATGCTACTTGTACTTCTCCATAAATGGGGAAGGATGCTTGAATTCTTTTGGCCTAGGACTTGGGAGAATATCCTCTAGAGTTGCTGCAAATACCTGCAATGCAAGTGAAATTTTCTCAAATAAAAGCATTTTAGTTAATCTTCATAAAACCATGAGGGGTTGTCCATTGTGTTGATTGGAGAATTTTGGGTCTTTGCAACCAGGCTGTGGTATGCTCTTTGTTAAGGTGGTTGACTTGATTTCAAATATCAACAATAGAGGGAATAGTTTGTCCTTG
Organism: Carya illinoinensis; assembly: GCF_018687715.1. Taxonomy (NCBI): domain Eukaryota; kingdom Viridiplantae; phylum Streptophyta; class Magnoliopsida; order Fagales; family Juglandaceae; genus Carya; species Carya illinoinensis. The sequence goes on along the minus strand of NC_056764.1, from coordinate 13,990,510 downwards.
GTTGGTTTTGTTGTGGGAGATCCAAATTTGGCCCATGGCTACAAATACAAAGATTTGGAATTGAGAGATTAAATTAGGGGGAGATTTAGGGTAGATTTGGGGTAGAGATGAGAATTTTGAGTTTGAGCTAAAAGTTTAAAATATTAATTTTTAGTATTATTAGTATTTTGGGATTTGAAAAAGTTGTATTGAGATTTGAAAAAGTTGAATTGTTTATTATGTGAGAGTTTGATAAAGTTGTAATGATGAGATAAAAATTTTGAATTTGAAATTAGAATTTTGAGTTACCAAACCTGCCCTTAGAGTGAGATTGGAAGATATGATAATATTGATCCAGTTTTGAATAAAAACTATATAGAGAAGGTTAAATATTGAGTGGCCATGGAGATTGGCGCCAAATAAACATGAGAGTAATGTCAATTTAGAAAAGTGTGTTCCAAGGTGTTTAGGAAGGTATGGCAAATGGGAAACAAGATGTCAGAAGTAGGTGGGAGTTGCATGTGAGATTAGCCATGGTGTTTTTTTTTGTAGGAAGGGAGTTCCAATTGATTTCCAAACTAAGAGTTTGAGGCGAGCTTGAAGTTTGAGTTTCCAAAATTTTTTCCCATGGATTGTGTGATTATTGAAGGTTTGAAGAGGGATTGGATGGTTGGTGATGATGTTTTTTTATTTTTATTTTTTTCCTTTTAAATCAAGCTTGCATATATTAAGCAAAAAATATTACAAAGCATTTAAGGAGGGTTTTTCCCACTGTCTATTGGCAAAATACAAGTAAGAATAATATCTAATGGAATGTTATTGAACAGGGAGTTTGTAGCTACCCATTGTGCCATTGAATGTACAAGTCCATTTTGAGATCGATCTATTTTTCAAAGCTCCATCCACTGTGAGATTTCAAAGAGGTTGTAATATCATTTGAGATTGAAGATATTTACCAAATATTTACCAAATCACTTTCTCTTCATTGATAGAAGAAATAACCAATAGTGAATCACCAATGAAAGAGATGGATGGAAAGTTGAGATGTTTTCCCATTTTGAAATACAATTTTGCTGCTAATGCTTCTGTTATCATTGGGATTGTAGTAGAATTTTTCTTATTCCATATTTCAATGACTTTCCCAGTTGAGTCTCTACTTTCTATTGAGGCCAAAGAGAATGAATTTCTAATTGCTGCATCAAAAGAAATGCAAATTTGATTTGTGGGAGGTTTTTGCCATTCTTTTTCCAATTTGGTGCTAAGCTTTTCCACTTCACTAATGAGGTCAATAGATACTAATATTGAGGTGTCTGGGTTGGGATTCAGGGACTTTGAAGGGAATTGGGGAATTCAATTGTCGGTAAAAGCTTTAATATAACAACCATTCTTAACAATATAGTTAAGTACAATATAATGGCTCTAAACTTTAATTAATCTCAATGTGCCATTCATGTAACCTACTCAATGGATGATCTTTACATTTTTATAACTTTGGGATTTGATATTTTTTATAACTTTCTTTATCAGAGAAACCTCATCCAATGTTTTGGTAGAAAAATAGCAATAAAGAGATAAAACTTGGTAAAATCACTTCTACAATATGTAGAGTGGCTACCGTATATAATTTATATAGAAAATGTTTGTTACAAGAGATTACATAGGATAAGTATGAGATATGTGGTTACACAAGCCTAGATAATATTGTTAAGATCATGATCCATTTGCTAAGTATTCAATATCCTCCCTCAAGTTGAACGGTACTGGAAGAACGTTGTGCTTGCTCTTGAGAAAGTTGAAGCATTGAGAGTACAATGGTTTTGTAAGGATATCGACAAACTGATCCTTGCTGGAGATGAAATGAACATCTAAAACCTTGTGCTAAACTTGTTATCGAACAAAATGATAGTCAATTTCAATATGCTTCATGCGGGCATGAAACACTAGATTCGCTGTGACATAAGTAGCACCAACATTTTCACACCAAAGAGTGGGTGGATGAGAGAGAGAGCCCATCTCACGAAGGAGAGATTGAACCCAAATTGACTCGGCAGTGGTGTTAGCGATGGCTTTATATTCGGCCTTATTTCTGGACCTAGCAACTGTAGGTTGTTTCTTGGAGCTCCAAGAGATAAGATTAGGGTCGAGGAAGACACAGTAGGCACCTGTGGATTTGCGATCATCAGAACAACTAGCCTTGTCAACATCAGAATAGATAGAGTGTTGAGATGTGGACTCATGGCGTAGAAGGAGACCATGATCAATTGTATTCTTGAGATACTATAGGATTTGTTTTGTTGCCGCCCAATAAGAAATTAAGGGATGATGCATGAATTGACAAACTTTTTTAATGGAGAAGGAAATATCTAGTCTTGTTAGGGAGAGATATTATTAGACGCCAACAGTGCTCCGATATAAGTGAGGATCTTCAAAAGCGGTGCTGTCAAACTTGGAGAGTGGGGTGGAGTTGGACATGGGGGAGGAGACCAGTTTGGCCTCGGACATCTTTGTTCTCTCCAATAGATTAAAAACGTACCTACACTGAGATAAAAAGAGGCCATCCAAAACTTTGGTGGCTTCCACTCCGAGAAAATAATTTAGTTCACCCAGATCCTTAATAGAAAAATCCTGATTTAAAGCCCAGATGAAAGATTCAACTGTGAGCTAGTTATGATAATGTTGTCAACATAAACAAGAACAAATAGATGAATGCCACCCTCATGATAAATAAAAAGAGATGAATCTGATTTGGAATTCAAAAAACCAAAAGAGATAAGTTTCTCATAGAGTCGAGAATACCAGGCATGAGGTGCTTGTTTCAGGCCATAGATTGCCTTTTGTAGACAACAAACATGGTCGGAAAGATAAGAGTAGACATAACCAGGCGGTTGAGCCATGTAAACTTTCTTAGATAGAAGGTCGTGGAGGAAGGCATTGTTCACATCAATTTCGTGAAGGGGCCAGCTATGAGAAACAGCATAGGGGAGAACTGCCCTTATGGTAGAAGGTTTAACTACAGGATTGAAGGTGTCAGAGTAGTCAATACTGGGTTGTTGATGATAGCTCTTGGCAACAAGACAAGCTTTGCACTGGTTGAGTGTCCCATCATAGTTGAATTTGGACCGAAATACCCACTTGTTTCCCACAACATTCATACCTGGACGTAGAGGAACAAGAGACCATGTGCCATTTTTCATGAGTGCCGAGAACTCTTGGTCCATTTCATGGGGCTACTCTTTATATTTTGCAGCCTCAGTATAACATATAGGTTCATTCAGAATCTCTGATTTCTCAGTAAACAAGGCCTTAGGAAGAGGATACTTTATGGTCTCATCATAGAATTGTTTTTGTTTAGAGATGCCAACTTGTGAGCATGTGGTCATTGGATGAGCTCGAGGAGCGGGTGAGAGCACCACGTCAAGACTAGGAGGAGGTAGTGACTAAATGGGAGTTGGGGACTTGGTAGTGGATGAGGGAGAGATAGACACGTGTGAATTGAATTTTGAATGAGTTGGAGAGAAAGAGTCATCTGGTCGTGAGGATAATGCTGAGTTGTTATGAGATGGAGAATTTGAAAATAGTACAAAATGAAGAGATGGGTTGGTAATCGACTGATTTGAAGATGAGGATGCGAAATGATTTGAAGTTGAGTTTTTTGTAGTGTTATCTAGAGAGTGGTTAACAGAATGATTTCCATGGGAATTTGAAATGGTCTAGAAATTATTTGAAGAGAGATGTGTAGGAGGAGACAAGGATGAGGGATAATTTGAAATTGAATTTGATTTGGAGTTATTTGGACAAAGACGAACGGAATCACTATCATGTGAATTTGAAATGGCCTTGGAATTACTGGAAGAAACATGTGTAGGAGTAGACAATGATGAGGGATGATTTGAAATTGAATTTAATTTGGAGTTATTTGGATAAGGGCTAACCGAATGATTTGCATGTGAATTTGAAATATTTGTGGAGTTATTTGAAGAACCACATGTAGGAATGATGGATAGGTTGGTAGGTAGGTGGATCCATGGCAATAAAGTAGGTGAAGTTGGAGTTGGCTTGGAGTGATTTAAATTTGAAGCATTGGGATGTGAATTTGGAAAAAGGAAATACGCGATCGTCAAACAAAACGTGTCGGGAGATGAAGACACGATTTGACTAAGGATCAAGACACTTGAATCCTCGATGAAATGGACTGTAGCTAAGAAAGACACATAGTTTTGAATAAAAATCCATTTTGTGTTTGTTAAATGGACGAAGATAAGGCCAGCATGCACAACCAAAAGTTCTAAGAAGAGAATAATCAGGAGAAATGTGAAACAATTTTTCAAAAGGAGAGAGAGAGTTAATGGACGTGCAAGGAAGAAGACTAATGAGATAAGTAGCCATTTGAAAAGCAGAGTCCCAATGAGATGAGGGAACATTAGAATGCGAGATGAGGGAGAGTCCAACCTCAACTATTAGATGATGACGACGTTCAATGGTTCCATTTTGAGGAGAGGTGTAAGGGCAAGAAATACAATGCTGAATATCAGTTTGCATGAAATGCTTATGGAGAGGTTGAAATTCACCACCGCCATCTGTTTGAAAAGATTTGATTTGACAATTAAATTGGCGTTCAACGTGTTTTTGGAAAGTAAGAAAAACGTGTTTTTGGAAAGTAAGAAAAATAGAGAAGACATCTGATTTATAAACCATGAGAAATATCCATAGAAATTTACTAAAATGATCGACAATGGAAACATAATATTTATAACCATTAAATGACAAATTGGGAGCCGGTCCCCAAACATCGGCAAATAAAAGTTCCAAAGGAGAGGACGACACTAACGATGAAGTAGGAAAAGGCAACCGATGACTTTTGTCTTGTAGGTATGCGGAGCATATAGTAGGCACTTTATTTGACGAGACAGGAAGGTTGAGCTGAGACACAAGACGCTTCACAGTGGGGCAGGAGACATGACCAATACGAGAATGCCACACATCCAAAGGAACACGAACAGAAGATAATGCATGGAGGGAGTTGTTGGAGAAGGGAGAGATGGTGAGCCCACTAGTCTTGCCGTGGTTCAGTATTTTGCCGTGTGAGCTTGTCCTTCACACAAAAGTAATTAGAGTGAAATTTAATGAAAACATTGTTATCTTGAGTGAACTGAGAAATCGAAACTAAACTCTTTTAGATGTTGGGCACATGAAGCACATTGCTAAGGCGCAAATTTTTAGAGAAAGTTGGGAAAACGGAGGAGCCAACATGAGAAATAGATAAACTTGTACCATCGCCCACTTGGATTTGATTAGAACCCAAATATGGTTCGGAGTGGATAGTTAAATTTTGCAGGTCATGAGTGACATGGTTGGTACAGGCGGTGTTTGTATACCATGCCTGATTTGAGGGAGCTGAGGAAGAGGCAGCAAAAGCTTGCATCTGAGGTGGAGTCCCTTAGTAGTTGTTGTCAAGACAATAATAGCAAGCCGGAGCAAGGTGGCTAGAGTGACCACAAAGTTGGCAAGTTAGGACTTCTCAATACACCTCCTCACTTGTGAGTTGGTATTTCTGGTACCATCATCATGGATAGATTGCAAGACCCCATTATTGATCATAGGTTAACCTGACTCTGATACCATAAAGAGACAAAATATGGTAAAATCACTTCTACAATATGTAGAGTGGTTGCTGTATATAATTTATATAGAAAATGTTTGTTATAAGAAATTGCATAAGATAAGTATGAGGATTACACAAACTTAGATAATATTGTTAAGATCATGATCCGTTTGGTTAGTGTTCAATAAGCAATACCGTTTGGTTAGTGTTCAATAAGCAATACCAAGGATTAAGTACTATCATACCAATGAACTCACCAACTCTCCGAAAACAAGATGATCAAAAGTTCAACGAGGTCGTACGTTATGTTTTGTTAAGAGAAGTTTTAAGAATCTTTGAGAACTTTTGAGAATTTTTAAGAATTATTATTGCCATGTGGCGTACTAATTAATGTTTCGTCTAAACCAATTTAAGAATCCAATATATGCATGGCACCATGCCGACTACGTACCTTATATATTAAAAAGCAATAAGATATTTAAACACAAATTAATAATATAAATAAATTAAACAAAGCATTAACTTTTTCAACAAAACATATAAAAAATAAAAACAGAGGAAAGCTTCATATATAAAAAATTTAACTATTTTTTTTTGTCGAATTATTATAACAATAATTTTTGTTTTTATAATATTTATATTTTTTTTCCCTGAATTTTTTTTCTTCGTTTTTAAAATTTTTAGGCTTTTCTAAAAACTTAAGAGCTGTCACATTAATAATCAAGTTTAATACTTGGATTCGCAGTTCAATTATGAGGTGAACCTAATAATTATAATGATTAGAAAGTCGTTTTCTCCATCCTTCAGAATCCCAGTACTGGAAGTAAAAAATCACTCAAAAGGAATCTATTTCAAGTAAGTGCACATTCATGAGATGTGACTTCTACTCTTGTTACATGAACCAACAACATGCAGGATAAGAACTTAGCTCTAGATCCTAGTACTACTGGTGAAAGCGAAAGCAATGATACAGACCATTTATTTTCCTGCATACACATTTGAGATCCCCTCTCCTTTTCCTGCTTTCCTAAGCAAGCTAGTTGCTAAAACAACAAAATCTCTCACTCTGTGCACACATTCCTCCACCTTTCCAGGACAGTATAGCTGCAAACAGCTAAGGACTTTCAACTAGAGTTTTAGCCGTTCACCTAACTTCACTCTCTTCCGGCCTCAATAAAAGCCATATCCTCCCTACCATACTCTTCAACCACTACAGCAAGCACCACTCTTGCATTTGAATATTTCTCAAGGAAAACGCAGCTTTCCACACACCAAGAACTACAAAGATGGCCAAGCAGGCTCTCTTTTCTCAGTCAATTATTCTACTTATTTTTCTCTTCCAAGATATCACAACTTTAGCCCAGCCTGCCAGTGCTCCTGCCCCACCCGCCATTGCACCAGCCCAGCCATCCAAGCCTCCATCCCCGGCTGCAACACCCCCAGTCCAGCCTGCCAAGGGCTTAGCCCCAGCTCCAGCCCAATCCTCTCTGGTCCCAGTACAAAAGGGTCCTACTGACGTCGCCAAAATCTTAAACAAAGCCCATGGCTACTCGGTCTTTGTCCGTCTCTTAAAGAACACTGGAGTGGCTGCACAACTATTCGATCAGCTCAACAATTCAAACAATGGGTTTACTATCTTTGCTCCTACGGATGCCGCATTTTCCAGTCTCAAACCGGGCACTATAAACTCTTTATCGGACTTACAGAAGACTCAACTAATACAATTTCACATTTTGAACAACTTGGTGTCTCTGTCAAACTTCCAGACTTTGAGCAATCCGGTGCCAACAGAAGCCGGAGATACCAGTGCCGGGGAATTCCCACTAAACGTGACTACTGCTGGCAATCAAGTAAACATCTCAACTGGCCTCGTAAATACCACTTTGGGTGGTACAATATATTTGGATAATCAGCTTGTCATATATCAAGTGGACAAAGTGCTTCTTCCACGAGACATTTTTGTTCCTAAGCCTAAAGTAGCAGCAGCCCCTGCACCAACATTGTCCAAGTCGAATACCACGGGGACAGCCACAGACAGTCCATCTGGAGGAACTACTGCTGCTGCTACAGTAGACGCGTCTAGTTCAGTGAGCCTCAGCAAGTATGAAATGTTGTTATCCATTGGAGTTGCTGTGTTTGCATTCTTTGCAACGAAAGGGACTTGACGTCAAGTACCAGCTGCTATTACTTTGGTGGGGTCCAATTTCTTTATTGCTGCATGATTTTGCCCAGTTGTCTTGAAGAGTCGTGATCAACAACATGTGCTTTCAACATAATTGCCTACTTTCCTTCTGCCATCATGTGTAACTTTTTGTTTTTATCCCTTTTTCTTCTAAGATTGCCCATGTCAAGGTCCAATTTTGAGGGTTTTGTGTTATTTTATTTTACTTTTCAGTTAATTCTCACTGTTCCTCTTGCTTTCCCATTTCCAGGAATGTTGTTATACTGGGCTGATAATTCATTTTTCACTTTTAAAAAATATGTATGTCAAATATGTATGTGTGCGTCATTTGTATAGTTTGATAAGTAGATCATGGGGTGAATTTGTGATGCCCCCAACTCTTGCATATGAAAATACAAGAATATTGATGCCGGGATGATGACAATACTGGTTACACACTCTGAACGATAAGTGCTAAGTGTGTGCTCATGTAAAAAGTATACACCAAAAAAATAGCAGCAGATGAATAAACGATAGTCAACTAAATGCCAGAATTTTAAATACAGATTTCCCAGAATGAAATGCCTTAAAACATTATACGGTAATCCGGTAAAAACATAATACAAACCAAAATACATAACAAAAGTTGGAAACAACTCCAAAACACAAAAAGCGACCCCAGGTCACTCCTCTGGCGAAGTTGATCCCTTAGACTCAACGTCCACATCTATATCAAAATCTACGATTTCATAAAACAGAACCATTGGACTCGTATACCACGTAAGATTATGAGTCTCAATATGTAACCTACCAAACAACCCATAAAATAAAAAATACATTAATGCAACTAACATGTATGCGTGCATATGATGAAACATGCATGTGTTGAAGACCATCATTTTTTCTGAAAATGATCATTTTTTCAACGCATGCCAAAAATCTCATTTGATCCAAAATACACTATTAAATACCATCCGCCATTTTTCTAGAAATTCACTACAAAAAAAATCAAATTTGCCGGCGTCGGTTATACGCCGGCAACTACCCAAAAAAACGCCGCTAATTAATTCGCGGTGCTTCTCTAACGGTGCAACCGTCCGCCGGTAGTGGAGGGTCGCTATTTTCATTGTTCCGGCGTTTGTACAAACGCCGGTATTTGTAAATCTCATTAGTGGCGTTGGTATCAATGTAGCGGCATTTCTTGAAACGCCACCACAGTAACTACATTAATAGCGCTTCTCAAAACGCCCCCACTTTAACTACATTAATAGCGCTTCTCAAAACGCCGCTGCGTCAACAATTGCCGACGCATCATATAAATTGGAGGCATTTATTTAAATGCCACTAATAGTAAATTGGCGGCGGCACATTGAATTTGTTAACGGCGTTTATATGACCGTCACTACTTTTTAAAATAGCGGCATTACGATAAATGCTGCTACTACTAATTTGCCGACGCATCATATAAATTGGCGACATTTATTTAAATGCCATTAATAATATGTTGGCGGTGGCACATTGAATACTTTAATGGCGTTTATCTTAACGCCAACAATGACCTAATTTAATGGCGGTTATCTAAACGCTGCTACAAGTAAACTACCAGCTCATCATATAATTTGGCGGCATTTCTTTAAATGCCACTAATAGTATTTTGTCAAATTTATTAACGACGTTTATCTAAACAACGCCAATTTTTAAAATAACGGCGTTAACATAAACGCCGCCATATTACGTTGCCAACGCATCATATAAATTAGCGACATTTATTAAAAAGCCACTAATAATACGTTAGCGGCAAATTGAATTTATTAACGGTGTTTATCTAAACGCCACCATGAGTTTTCTTTTTTGTATTGCAATTTATTATAAATGCCGGCACATTTTTTAAATTAATGACATTAATATAAACACCACTGCAAATATATTACCAGTGTTTTGCATTAATTAACAAAATTTAGGACATACCAATAATATGATATCCCACAATAAAAAATATATAATATATTAATTAATAATAAATATGATATAATGGGCCACTATTCTTCTTCTTCACTTTTTGTTTGTCATTAGCTTTAGGAGCATTTCTTTCATAGGTAGTTCTTCACATTTATCCAATAGTTCTTTGAAATTGTGGTGCAATTGTTGAGCCTGAAAAATATCAAAAGGTCATACTAAATTAATAGAGAGAATAGTATGTTTTAAAGAAATAATACATGTTGAAACAAGATGCGATAATCATAGGAGTAATATTTTTAACCTCCATGTTACTTGATAACTACACAATGAGTTATGTAATCTTCCTTTTACATTTTTTTCAATCCCTTGTCTATGCTTTGACCACATAGCTGGACAAAGTGAATGCATTCTGCAAATTAAATAAATAAAGAAATGAGTACAAACCAAAGAAGGGAAAATCTGGAGAAGCATCAAAATGCAATCCCTTCATATCGCAAATTAAGCCACACAATAGCACCATGGTAATGAATCATAGGGAAAGGCCACATAGTAGTAGAGGAAATGAGAAGCCACTGAATCCATTAATGTCATAATTTAATTCATCACAAATTAAATTGTTTATATATAGACATTAAAATAAACTGAAGATCTTGTTCCCCCAAAACCCAAATGTCTCATAGCATGTAAAGACAAATGATATTTACAATTCTAAGGAGTACATGCGCATCCACACACATGTAGGGTTCCCTCTCTCTCTCTCTCTCTCTCTCTCTCTCTCTCTCTCTCTCTCTCTCTCGTAAATAAAAAGCCTTGCAATTATTTTCTATATATCCTCCCTTAACATCTTTATTTCCAAGTGAATTATTTTCCGATTGTTACATTTAATATTGCTGTAAAACAGATTTGCGATTGCAATATATATAAATAAATAAATATATATATATATATATACTCTGTGTGTATATATAAGTGTTAAAAGTTAAAATAATCTCTGTAATTTGTCATTGTGATATATTTATAATGTCCATATTCTATTTTTGAACTTTTTACTCTATATAAATTACCTTCAATTAGTTCCTCCATAAGCAGAATATGATATCCTTTATTTTTTTTAAAGTTAACTATGTATATATATGTACTGTATGTTTGGCCCCTTAAAGCTAAAGTTCTAATTCTGTCTAAAACTTTTTAGCTCGAATCGAAACTTACAAAAATAAAAATAAAAATAAAAATAAAAAACTCTTTGGCCCTCTAGAAAAATATAAATTGCTACTTATCCTAATTCCTTAAAATGTGAAAAGGCTCTTCTAACTACTCCATTTAAAATCTTTGAATCTCCACAAAAATAAGAAAAATAAAGATATCTTAATTATTATTTTATTAAATCCGAAAACAATGTTCTCTAAGAGCCAAGAAATAATATTTTTATATATATGCATAAATAAATATATATGTGACCCCAAAAATTCCAAAAATATGAATATATATAATTAAAGCCAAGAATTTTGGCCTCTCACCATACGCAAATATATTTGTATGTTGGTATGACAGTTCGGAAACAAGTAGAGAAATAGATCTGATAGTGGTAAAACAGGACCATGCACTTGGAAATTTTTTACGCAGACCTATAGGCATATAACTTAATATTTTAAATGAAAATTTTGAATTCAAAATCCTCACCCCTTGTATGAAAAAAATAAACCCAAAAAAAGATGAAAACCTTTTCAATAAAGATATTTTTCTTCTGCAAAAAGAAACTTATTAAGTGAAAATGCATTATAGACTTATGATGAAAGAAAATTGTGATTACATCTTGACTCTTGGATTATACAATGGAGCAAATAATAAAAAACCTAGGAATAAAAAAACCGACTAACCATCCCCAAAAAATCACTATTGTACTGAGTGAGAATACAAAACAAAACAAACCAAAACCAATCCAAATAAAAGACTACCATGAAGAAATAAAAAAAAAACCTGCAACGTGCAACAAATTAGACCACACATAGAAATAAAGATATGAAATAAAATAACCAAATTAGAGATGTTAGCTAGATCTATATAAGATCAAATTATCAGCTTACAACCTAATATAATTTGATGTGGGATGTAATAGTGTTTTTCCTTTAAAACAAAAATAGTGTTTACTTCTGTTGATCTACTTATATACGGTTGAGGAAAACTCTATACATCTAAAGATTTAGATGTCATTTATAAAGAAAAACATGGTAAAACTTACATCTCAAATATTTTATATTTACATATATATATATATATATATCAAGTATTAAAACTAAAACCATTTATCCTTTAATTATAAAAATCTGACAAATTGCGCTCATTTAATTTCAACTGCAAAGATCGATAAAAAAAGGTGAGTTGTACAAAATTATTGACAATCAAATCAAAGTATTTCGAATATGCTGTATCAGTTTCTGAGTACAAATTAAGTGCAAAATCACTGGATCAAATTATATTAGGTTGAAAGCTGATAATTTGGAGCGACGGGAGCACAAAAATGATGTTTAGAAAAGTTAGAAGGACTTGGATAGATCACAAAGACAGAAAGAAGTAGAAATGTGAAGCTAGAAACCTTGTGGAAAAAGCCAAAAAGAAAAAACAGAAAAGGAAAACACAGAAAATGCAAATTCTTTTGACCCCACGTACAGGTTTAGCTGCAAAAGTTGGCAAAATAAACCAAAAAAGAGAAAGCTAAAGGTGCAACAAGATATGATATCTTATTCAAAAGAAAAGTAGGTAGGAATGACTAAAACAATATTGTTTTTAACTTTGGATAAGCAAAAGATTTTCCAATCTCATCATTCTGGATTACAAGTTGGCTATTTATCCATTTACCAAATACCAAAAAGGTCGAATAAATTTAAGCAATTTATTTGTACTAAATTAGGAAACCTCATGAGTCTGCATCCACTATATATATATATATGATCCTCAGTACATCTCAAGTTTCTTGCACGTATTCAATTAGAGTCAATTTGAAAAAAAAAAAAAGGATCTTTCATTAAAAAATAATTTTTTCATGTAAATTCTAGATTTATTTACTTTTTTAAAAATGAATGTGTAGGATTTATACACCTTAAATCTGCAAATATCATTCCTTTAATTAGAATAGTAGCCACATCATATCTTAGAGTCCAAGTTGCCTCACCCTCATTCCCTCTATGTTTCACATGCAAGAACTTCAATTAATAATCCGTTCTACTTTAAATTAAAGTAAAATACAATTTATAAAGTTGTCCCTATAAAATACAATTTATACAATTTTTTATTCTGTCCATATATATTTTACAGTAAAAATAAAAAATTTTCAATGTAATGTACGTAAGTATCACATAATAAAGTTATTATGACAGTTTGTAAGGGAGTTTTTTTAGAATTCTTTCTCGTGAATCAACCAAAAGTACTAGTCTTCAGTTTCGTTGCAAAGACGTAACACAATAAATCAACACATATAGTACTCATCATGATCTTTTGGTGCAATGCTTAAAAGAAAAAGGTGCACAATTTAAAGGGGACATGCATATGCATTTATTTTATCGGCTACTGTACCTTGGCCATGCTTTCAAATTGATCAGATTCAAAAATTGAAAGAAGGTGCAACTCGCAAGTGAGATTGATTAAGCAAGCACATACGTACGTACATACCTACCCATGCCACTTCATCTTCCCCCCATCAAGTTGCATGAGCATCATATTCTATTGTTGTCAGAGGCGTCGTTTGCAGCAGCAGCAACCAGCGGGCCAGTGGCTTTAGGGCAATGCATTTTTAGTCAAAAAGCTCTGTATTTGGGCAGCAAAATAGAGCATCATAGATGGAGGCTGGTTTCGAACGGTGTGGAGACCAAGAGAAGGCGTGTGTGGTGCTGGTAACTCCTAGGCTGATACTTTGAAACCTAGACGCAAAAAGAAGGAATAAGATCAAGAGGAATGTTTGCAGCATGTAACGCTGTATACACTAGGGAGGGAAATTTAAATTTTATGAAAATTTGAGGTGAGCTAAAGGCGCCAACTTAGTTTTTGTTTTGATGGAAATTAGATGTGTGGGTGTACGAATATTTGAGGTGGGCTGTTTGCGTGGTTTTACGTTGGTTGGGAGGGATGGACGAGTTGTAGCGGGTTGGTTAATTAGCAGTGAGAGGGAAATTCAAGTTTTCTGAAAATTTGACAAAAATTGAAGTTGGCGCTCAAGTTTGGAAGACCCGTTTTTGTTGTGGGAAAATTTTGAGGGAACTCATATATGGCTACATATATGCACACATGATGCCCCCACGTTTATTAGACATAATACCAACCGAACTACTCATATGTTAGGATTGGTTTACTTCGTCTTTACTGTTGGTTTTGAATAATAAATCTGGTGGCATATTTCTTTGGTCAAGTTTATGTATCTTTTGAATGTGAATTATAATTAGTTTAAGAGATAAGTCGATATATAAGGCAATTTTTAATATATTGAATGTGATTTAATTAAAAAAATGATACTTCAAAGTGAGAAAACGTGTTTTTACCACATTTATTATTATTATAAGACTAATTCCTCGCCATAATATTATTAAAATATGACATTACAATTTGCGTGGGTAATATAAAATATAAATTATTCATCATCATGATCGGAAGATTCACAAAATAAACTCAACACGTGATCAACAAATATATATTAAACTAGATTAAAGAGTTAATTAAAGTGTCATTGAGTTCTTCTTTCTTTTTCAAAAAATACCCTTTCGATTGTGAAGAATTCTAGAATCCTATCCAAAAGAGATGTGAGACAGCAATATGTTCACCCATCAAAATGTTTAGGTTGTGTTCTTTCCAACATATATATAATATGGCCAAATGTGTATAATGTTGTAACTATAATTCCTATACTATAATCGAAAGCATTAGCATTTAGATCAGAGCTTTATTTCTGTTCTTTCACGTAATTATAATTTTCTTCATTTCAATTATAAACATCTTGTACGTAGTTTTGGTAATGTGTTTGTGGTTTTCTCAACTCATGCATGCGCGCCTTTCTAGTTTTATTAATACTAATGAATTCATAAACAATATTATATTTTGGAGAATATTATTTAAAAGCTTGTAATAATTAAGTTATGATTATTAATTAATTATAAATATTATGAGGCTTTGCATTTGACTTACAAATGTTTTTTTTTTTTTTTTTTTAATAAGAAGAGCAAGGACTAGGAGAAAGAAAAAACAAGGTGCTCAAACAAAGTTTGACGATCAAGTAAAAGTTATGTTTTTCCTTCCAAACATTAAGCAAATAGCCTATGGAATTCAAGTTAATGTCAAACATATAAACTCCTCACTCGAGGACTTATTAGAGCTGTATTTTGAATTAACTTAAATTCAACTTTAAGTTTTTAACAAAATTTTATATAAACTAATATATTCAACCCGCCCCACGCACCCCCGCTCAACCTAATGTCTAAAACTTTTTTATATCCAAATTATAATATAATTTAAATTATAAATTAAAATTTATACATTTAAAAAATTATAAATTTATTAGAGTTATATTTTGAATTAACTTGAATTCAACTTCAAGTTTTTAACAAATTTTATATAAACGACTATATTCAACCCCGCCCTGCACGCCTCGCGCCCAATCCAATGTCTTATAATTTTTTAGACACAAATTATAATATAATTAAAATTATAAATTAAAATTTATACATTTAAAAAAATATAAACTTATTAGAGTTGTATTTTGAATTAACTTAAATTCAACTTCAAGTTTTTAACAAATTTTATATAAACTAATATATTCAACCCGTCCCGCGCGCCCCCCGCTCAACCTAATGTCTAAAACTTTTTTAGACCCAAATTATAATATAATTTAAATTATAAATTTATTAGAGTTATATTTTTAATTAACTTGAATTCAACTTCAAGTTTTTAACAAATTTTATATAAACGACTATAATCAACCCCGCCCCGCGCGCCCCCCGCTCAACCTAATGTCTTATAATTTTTTAGACCCAAATTATAATATAATTAAAATTATAAATTAAAATTTATACATTTAAAAAATTATAAATTTATTAGAGTTATGTTTTGAATTAACTTGAATTCAACTTCAAGTTTTTAACAAATTTTATATAAAGGACTATATTCAACCCTGCCCCGCGCGCCCCCCGCTCAACCTAATGTCTTATAATTTTTTAGACCCAAATTATAATATAATTAAAATTATAAATTAAAATTTATATATTTAAAAAATTATAAATTTATTAGAGTTGTATTTTGAATTAACTTGAATTCAATTTCAAGTTTTTAACAAATTTTATATAAACGACTATATTCAACCCCGCCCCGCACGCCCTGCGCTCAACCCAATGTCTTATAATTTTTAGACCCAAATTATAATATAATTAAAATTATAAATTAAAATTTATACATTTAAAAAAATATAAACTTATTAGAGTTGTATTTTGAATTAACTTGAATTCAACTTCAAGTTTTTAACAAATTTTATATGAACTAATATATTCAACCCGCCCCGCGCGTCCCCCGCTCAACCTAATGTCTAAAACTTTTTTAGACCCAAATTATAATACAATTTAAATTATAAATTAAAATTTATACATTTAAAAAATTATAAATTTATTAGAGTTATATTTTGAATTAACTTGAATTCAACTTCAAGTTTTTAACAAATTTTATATAAACGACTATATTCAACCCCCGCCCCGCGTGCCCCCCCGCTCAACTCAATGTCTTATAATTTTTTAGACCCAAATTATAATATAATTAAAATTATAAATTAAAATTCATACATTTAAAAAAATATAAACTTATTAGAGTTGTATTTTCAATTAACTTGAATTCAACTTCAAGTTTTTAACAAATTTTAGATAAAGTAATATACTCAACGCGCCCCGCGCGCCCCCCGCTCAACCTAATGTCTAAAACTTTTTGACCCAAATTATAATATAATTTAAATTATAAATTTATTAGAGTTATATTTTGAATTAACTTGAATTCAACTTCAAGTTTTTAACAAATTTTATATAAACAACTATATTCAACCCCGCCCCGCGCGCCCCCCGCTCAACCTAATGTCTCATAATTTTTTTGACGCAAATTATAATATAATTAAAATTATAAATTAAAATTTATACATTTAAAAAATTATAAATTTATTAGCGTTATATTTTGAATTAACTTGAATTCAACTTCAAGTTTTTAACAAATTTTATACAAACGACTATATTCAATCCTGCCCTGCGTGCCCCCCGCTGAACCTAATGTCTTATAATTTTTTAGACCCAAATTATAATATAATTAAAATTATAAAGTAAAATTTATATATTTAAAAAATTATAAATTTATTAGAGTTGTATTTTGAATTAACTTGAATTCAACTTCGAGTTTTTAATAAATTATATATAAACGACTATATTCAACCCCGCCCCGCGCGCCCTGCACTCAACCCAATGTCTTATAATTTTTAGACCCAAATTATAATATAATTAAAATTATAAATTAAAATTTATACATTTAAAAAAATATAAACTTATTAGAGTTGTATTTTGAATTAACTTGAATTCAACTTCAAGTTTTTGACAAATTTTATATAAACTAATATGTTCAACCCGCCCCGCGCATCCCCCGCTCAATCTAATGTCTAAAACTTTTTTAGACCCAAATTATAATATAATTTAAATTATAAATTTATTAGAGTTATATTTTTAATTAACTTGAATTCAACTTCAAGTTTTTAACAAATTTTATATAAACGAGTATATTCAACCCCGCCCCGCGCGCCCTCCGCTCAACCTAATGTCTTATAATTTTTTAGACCCAAATTATAATATAATTAAAATTATAAATTAAAATTTATACATTTAAAAAATTATAAATTTATTAGAGATATATTTTGAATTAACTTGAATTCAACTTCAAGTTTTTAACAAATTTTATATAAAGGACTATATTCAACCCTGCCCCGCGCGCCCCCCCGCTCAACCTAATGTCTTATAATTTTTTAGACCCAAATTATAATATAATTAAAATTATAAATTAAAATTTATATATTTAAAAAATTATAAATTTATTAGAGTTGTATTTTGAATTAACTTGAATTCAATGTGAAGTTTTTAACAAATTTTATATAAACGACTATATTCAACCCCGCCCCGCGCGCCCTGTGCTCAACCCAATGTCTTATAATTTTTAGACCCAAATTATAATATAATTAAAATTCTAAATTAAAATTTATACATTTAAAAAAATATAAACTTATTAGAGTTGTATTTTGAATTAACTTGAATTCAACTTCAAGTTTTTAACAAATTTGATATAAACTAATATGTTCAACCCGCCCCGCGCGTCCCCCGCTCAACCTAATGTCTAAAACTTTTTTAGACCCAAATTATAATACAATTTAAATTATAAATTAAAATTTATACATTTAAAAAAATATAAACTTATTAGAGTTGTATTTTGAATTAACTTGAATTCAACTTCAAGTTTTTAACAAATTTTATATAAACTAATATGTTCAACCCGCCCCGCGCGGCCCCCGCTCAACCTAATGTCTAAAACTTTTTTAGACCCAAATTATAATACAATTTAAATTATAAATTAAAATTTATACATTTAAAAAATTATAAATTTATTAGAGTTATATTTTGAATTAACTTGAATTCAACTTCAAGTTTTTAACAAATTTTATATAAACGACTATATTCAACCCCGCCCTATACGCCTCGCGCTCAATCCAATGTCTTATAATTTTTTAGACACAAATTATAATATAATTAAAATTATAAATTAAAATTCATACATTTAAAAAAATATAAACTTATTAGACTTGTATTTTGAATTAACTTGAATTCAACTTCAAGTTTTTAACAAATTTTATATAAACTAATATATTCAACCCGCCCCGCGCACCTCCTGCTCAACCTAATGTCTAAAACTTTTTTAGACCCAAATTATAAAATAATTTAAATTATAAATTTATTAGAGTTATATTTTGAATTAACTTGAATTCAACTTGAAGTTTTTAACAAATTTTATATAAACGACTATATTCAACCTCGCCCCGCGCTCAATCCAATGTCTTATAATTTTTTAGATACAAATTATAATATAATTAAAATTATAAATTAAAATTTATACATTTAAAAAATGATAAATTTATTAGAGTTGTATTTTGAATTAACTTGAATTCAACTTCAAGTTTTTAGGAAATTTTATATAAACTAATATATTCAACCCCGCCCTCATGCCCCGCGCTCAACCCAATGTCTTATAATTTTTTAGACCCAAATTATAATATAATTAAAATTATAAATTAAAATTTATACATTTAAAAAAATATAAACTTATTAGAGTTGTATTTTGAATTAATTTGAATTCAACTTCAAGTTTTTAACAAATTTTATATAAACTAATATATTTAACCCGCCCCGCGCGCCCCCCGCTCAACCTAATGTCTAAACCTTGTTTAGACCCAAATTATAATATAATTTAAATTATAAATTAAAATTTATACATTTAAAAAATTATAAATCTATTAGAGTTGTATTTTGAATTAACTTGAATTCAACTTTAAGTTTTTACAAATTTTATATAAACGACTATATTCAACCCCGCCCCCCGTGCTCAACCTAATGTCTTATAATTTTTTAGACCCAAATTATAATATAATTAAAATTATAAATTAAAATTTATACATTTAAAAAAATATAAACTTATTAGATAATCTTTAAATAAGTCAGATTATTATTTTTGAGTTTGAATTGAGGTCCAAAATTCAAGATATTAGAACCTATCTATTTATTTGTTTTCATCACTTTATTTTCACGGTTGCACAAGTTCACACACAACCCCATAGACTCCTTGCATGCTTATATCACTTCCGTCCCTAGGGTTTTATTTTTTGGTTCCTAGATATACACTACGGAAGAAACCTCAAGCCGGCGCAAGATCATTCTACACACAAGTCCCCATGGTTGCACAAGTTTGAGTTGCAGAACAACCCTTCCTCCTTCCACAGGCACGCAAAACCATAGCACAACCCTTCCTCCGTCGCGCAGCATCAGTCCGAACGGAAAAGAGCACCACCGTTTGTCCCCTGTTTTTCCATACCCGAAACAGAGCATTTTTGCCAAGCACGGTAAGCTTCATCAAATTTCATATTACTTCTTTATGCTTTTGGGTTGAGGTTTCTACAATAAACGACATCACATAATCAGCCTTAATCTATGGGATTACATCTACCATTACGTGATCTCAGTATATTATATTCAGCATGAGTAGAGACACATTGATCGTGCCTATAAACTTGTACAACTTGCATTGTATATGTTTCTTTTCTTGAAAAAGTTTCCTTTTATAGCTCTGTTTCTATAACTATAAATTGTATTCGAATACTCAATAAAACTGTGCGTGATTCATACACAATACTCGTGTTTAATATTCTCTATATCTACCACTCTTCAAATTTCATATTACTTGTTTATGTTGTACGTAAAAGAAAACTCTGCATATATATTACTAGTTCTTTTAGTTTAGTAAATAATAACTGTGTGTGTGTGTGTATATATATATAAATTAGTTGTGTGTATATATATATAAATTAGTTGTGTGTATATATATATAAATTAGTTATATATATAACTCTGTGTGTGTGTGTGTATTAGTTGGGACAAGTAGGAACCGAACTATATTAGTTGGGATGATCTAAAGGCCGATGAGGATAAGGTGGCCGCAGGATTGGCTGCCGGAGATGATAAATATGAACAAAGGCAGATTATTAAGGCAGCCAAGAATGGTAGGGGAGATTCTCTGATGGTTAAGGGAGCGGTTGAGTGGAAGCAATATTCAGGATGTTAATCGTGACAACCATGTTTTTGATTGGGTGGAAGCTAATATTCAGGATGTGCAATACCCCATTTACGGAGAGAGAAATTGCCTGTAAAAGAGTCTAGTTTAATGGAACACCTCAAGTAATAACAAAAGTTTCTTGGAGATGCATTAGGGTGGATTTTTGTGAAGATATTTGGGTGTTTGACATTTTAGTAGTCTAATTACTTGTAAGGGATAACCTAGAAACAGAGGAAAACTATGGGAAAAATCAAAGAATGATCAATAAAAAAATACTATGGGCAGAAACGATCAATAAAAATAATAATGGTTATAATAAAAATAATAATGGTTGATTCTTCTTTTTAAAAAAAAAAATAATGAAAAAAAATCAAAGGATAATAATGGTTCTTTTAAAAAAAATAATAATTACTTGATATATGACACTGTGTTATCTCCATTTGTCATTTAATACATAATAAAGAAAACTAATATATGCTCAGAGAGAAAAAAAAAAAAAAAAAAAAAGCAAGAAAAAAAATAGTACAACTATTAAAGTTCCTGATGACAAATTGGATGTATTTAAAAAATGGATACTAAAGGACTTGGGGAAGAAATGGAAAGACTCCAAACATGAGTTGAAGAAAAAGTTACTTAATGAAAAAGACACATCTGCAACACAAGTTGTGGCAAGGGCAAGTCCCGATATAGTGGACTTAGAGCAACTGGCAGAGTTGGCCAATCTTTGGTTTGATCCAGAATATATGGTAACAGTGCGCACATTTTTGTTATATATTTATAAAGTCAACCAGCTAGTTATTTTCATAATTCTCATAATCTTTGTGATGTTGTAGTCAAAATGTAATAAAAACAAGGAGTGTCGTAAGAAGCAGGTGATTGTTCATAGTGGAGGATCGAAAAGTTTAGCAAGATATGCCCATGATGTGGTATTTATTTAATTAATATTTATTTATTGTTGAATATTTGTTAGTTCTTTGTTTTCGATATATGTGTTTAATCTAAAAGATTGGAAGCAGAAAAAATCAACTGGGGTATTGCCAAGTCGAGCCCAATTGTTTGTCAAGACCCATAAGAAAAAGGATGGCACACACTACAATGATGAAACGAGAAATAAAGTGGTATGTTTATTTTCAAATTTATTACTTTTTAATTTTAATAGATTTATAAGATGGAGAATAATGTGTATTTTTAATTGTCTATTACAGGTTGAGATGAAGGAACTTTTAACACAAGACACAAATCCTATAGAAATGGGGTCTGGAAAAACCATGACTTGGAAATCAGATGATGTTTATTCGAAAGTTATGGGCCTAGAACGGCCTGGACGTGTGCGCGGTTTGGGGTTTGGGCCAACCCCTACAAGGCAAACTTCTCAACATTCACTACCAACTTCAAACCAAGAAGATGGTATATCGAATGAAGAGTTTGATAAAATGCAGAACGAATTAACTGAATTGTGGAACTTAGTAAACACATTCGTGCATGCACAGGTGAGCACCCCACATATGTTTAGTTGATATCAGTTAACCCTATTTTGGAATTTTTGGACTCTAATTTGAATTTATATTAAGGCTTCAAGACAAAATCAAAATGAGAATGAAGAGGAAGAGAAAGATGAAGAAAAGGAAAATGTTGAAGAGGAGGAAGATCAAGAGGAAGATGAAGAACTGGAAGAGGAAGATGAAGCCAATGATTGAGGGTCAGGATTACAAGTTTGACTATACTTGAGACTATATTTATGGTATTTGTCATATATCGACGTTTGCTCTGTTTAATGGTATTTGCAACTTTCCTTAATTGAAACTATATTTATGGTTATGTTATATATCGACGTTTGCTCTGTTTTGCTAAGTTGGAATTAGGACGGATTATAAAAGGAGAAATGCTGGATTATGCAATAGTTTTACTACTCTTTTTGAAAGTTGTAAATCTTAGTATGATATTTAACATATTTTGTCATAAATTTCGCATGCCCCACATTCTTTTTTAATAAAGAATAAATATGAAATCTATATTAAAAGATTAAATTTTTAATAATATACTCTATTTTTTACAAAACGAATATTGTACGACACTTGCACAATTTTTAAAATGAATGCACAATACTTACATTACTGTATTATACATTATTTATTAAATATTAAAGGAAAGAAATTAAACGGCGTCACATTAAGATCTTGATGCGCGAACACTCTTCTTTAATTCTATTTAACCTCCCTCCCTCCAGAACTGGAATGCGATATATGGCATTTACAGGTAGGGCATCATAGAAATTAAACTAAGATTTTGTGGGTATTTTCGTATCATTTAAATAAGTTTTTTTTATTATTTTTATTATTGATTTTACTATCAATAAATTTATAATAGCCTTCATCCCTGACGCTATATATTATTACCGGCATCACAATAAATACTTCGGCGCATTTATCAATTACCGGCATTTCATTGATCAGTTTTCAGCATTTGGAAAATGCCACCAATGCTATATAATTATTACCTACATAACAATATAAACGCTGAAAAACTACTTATTTACCAGTGTAAAATTAATCAATGGCCGGCATTTGTTCAAACGAAATAAACACCAAAACACTCAATATTTTATCGGCGTAAACTTTATTAACTGTCGACGTTTTGTGAAACGCTGCCGATGCTATATATTATTATCGGCGGTATATTAAAGACGCTGCAAACACGGTTAATATAACGGCGTATAATTAATAAAATATTGGCGTTTGTGTAAACGCCACCAAAAATATATATTATTACCGGCGTAACAATCTAAATGCCGGGAAACTACTAATTTCCCGGCGCATAATTGCTATCTTGGCGGCGTTGTTATAAATGCTGCTAAACCTATACATTATTACTGGCGTAAAAATGTAAACGCCGGGAATCTCAATAATTTACCGACGGAAATATTAAGCGCCGGTAAAATTTTATATCTACCGGCGCATAAACAAACGTCACGGATATAAACGCCGCCAATTTTGCTTTTTTTTGTAGTGAAAATCGCCCAAACATAAACCCATCATTTTCTTAGAAAATGGTGCTTGTATCCATTTAATCATAAACCACCATTTTCCTATAAAATAGCTCAACATATCCATTTATCAGTCTCTGTAGGCAAGAATTGTAGGCAGGACTCTACTACCATCCCTGCTTACCACCATCATTATCGCTAGCACTATAGGCAGAAACCACAGGTGGGACTTACCACCATCACTGTTTGCCACTATCCCTACCGCATGCACCGTAGGCGGGGATCACAAGCGTGATTCTATCACCGTCTCCGTTTTACACCATCTTTATAACTAGCACCGTAGGTGAGAATCACAGGCGGGACTCTACCACCGTTCTTGCTTACCACCATCCCTACAGTTCATTTTCCTTTCTCTCATTCCTTTCAATCCCTTTAAATACACACATACCCAAAAATCATTTTTAACATGAAAACCCAACTTTCATCCTTAACACATGAACGTAATGATGAATGTCACGACACCAAACACGACATATAAAATATCCACATACAATCAGTTAAATTCCACAAACAGTCCCATCCTCCATTTCAACCCAACCTCCATACTCCTAGGACCCAAGGTCCACCACAACCAACTATACTGCAAAAAATATGTTAGTGTAAAAATATACTTAAATCAAGAAATTCTTTAAAAAATTACTTACAGTGATGAAATATAATTTTTCGAGGATCAAGGTGGTGCTAAATGTGGTAGCGTGACAACGGAACAATGTTTTTTGAAACAAAACCGTGGGTTTCAAAATGCCTAATTTCGAATGGGAATAAATGAAGACATGGATGGTAGTAAAGTTCTACCTGTGATTCCCACCTACGGTGCACGCAGTAGGGATGACAAAAAGTTTTGCTTGTGATTCCTGCTTATAGTGCTAGCGATATGGATGGTGGTAAGTAGGGGTGGTGGTAGAGTTCCACCAGTGATTCTCACCTACAAAGATTGATAAATAGATATGTTGGGCCATTTTTTAAAATGGATATGTTGGGTCATTTTCTAAAAAAATGGTGGTTTATGATTAAATGGATATGAGCACCATTTTTTGAAAAAATTGTAGGTTTATATTTGGGCCATTTTTCAGGAAAATAGCGGATGGTACGTATTTAATGGCGTATTTTGTGTCAAATGGGATTTTTGGCATGCAGTGAAAAAATGGTCATTTTCAAGAAAAATGATGGTTTTGGGCACATGCATGTTTCATCATGTGCACGCATACATGTTGGTTATATTAATGTATTTTTATCTCGTGGGTTTTTTGGTTGGTTACTTATTAAAACTCATAATCTCACGTGGTAGTTGAACTCTACGGTTCCGTTTTATGGAATCATAGATTTTGATGCACATGTGGACGTTGAGCCTGAGGGATCGGCTCGCCAAAGGAGTGATCTAGGGTCGCATTTCATGTTTGGGAGTTGTTTCCCACTCTTGTTATGTATTTTAGTTTGTATTATATTTTTACCAGATTACTGTATAATTTTTAAAGGCATTTTATTTTGGAAAATCTATATTTAAAATTTTGGTACTTAGTTGACTATATTTTATATCCGCTGCGATTTTTGTTGTTGTATAGTTTTTGTATGAGTACACACTTAGCACTTGTCGTTTGGGGTGTGTGACCTATGTTGTCATCATCCCAACGTCATGATTCTCGCATTTTTGCACGTAGGAGTAGGAGGTGTCATAGGTGATATCAAAGTGGTTCGGCTCTGGGTAAAACTACATGTTCCATAGGTGCAGTACCAAAAGATCTTAAAGTTCTAATTTGAAATTATTTTATTTAAAGTATGTTATTTTATTTGTTTTATTTTATTGTATGTTATTCTATTTTATTTTATGTTATTTTGTTTTATTTTAATTTATTTTATGATATTGTATTTTAATTTGTTTTGAGTTGAATGTGGGTTA